>NW_005202427.1:601518-633515 GCF_000372725.1 Emiliania huxleyi CCMP1516 | reverse complement strand
GGGGGGGGCGTGCTGCGCGAGATCACCCGAGATGACCCGAGATGACCCGAGATGACAGGCGAGACGGGCGAGGCGGTGGGCTTGTTGCGCGAGATGGCGGAGCGAGGGATGCCGCCGTCGGCGCGCGCCTGCCGCGCCTTGGCTATGACCGAGCCGGACTCATGATACGCCCGAGTGCGCGTCCTTGTTAGGCGCACGCTTACTGCGCCGCCATCTGCGCGCACCGCAAAGACGGGCGTGTGGACGAGGCGAGACATCACACTCTCCTTGAAACTCTTGCCCTCGCCCTCGCTGCCCCTTGCCCCCTCCTCCTCCTCCTCCCCTCGCCTCCTCTCCTTCCTCCTGCCCCCTCCTCTTCCTCCTCCTCCTCCTCGCCTCTCCCACCGCGTCGCGGCGAGAGGAGAGGCCGCGCCGCGCTGACGCTGTCTCGGACCCTCCCCGGCCCTCTCCGACCCTCTCCGACCCTCTCCGACCCTCCCGGACCCTCCCCGGCCCTCCCCGGCCCTCTCCGACCCTCTCCGACCCTCCCGGACCCTCCCCGGCCCTCCCCGGCCCTCTCCGACCCTCTCCGACCCTCTCCGACGCGCCTGCCTCGGACCCCGCAGGCGATCGCTCTCTTTAGCGAGCTGGCGGCGGGCGGGGCGGCAGGCAGAGGCGAGGCGGGCAGAGGCGGGGCGGGCAGAGGCGAGGCGGGCAGAGGCGAGGCGGGCAGAGGCGAGGCGGGCAGAGGCGAGGCGGGCAGAGGCGGGGCGGGCAGAGGCGGGGCCGGGGAGGCGGGGGGCGGGTCGTCGGGCCGTCGCCGCCAGCCGCGAGGAGGCCGCCCTCCCACACCCCTCGCGCGGCCGCGCCCCGACGCGCACTGCGCCTCTGCCGTGCTCGAGGTTTGCTATTATCATCATTATTACTATTATGATTATGATCATCATCATCATCACTGCGCCTCTGCCGTGCTCGAGGTTTGCTATTATCATCATTATTACTATTATTATTATTATTATCATCATCACTGCGCCTCTGTCGTGCTCGAGGTTTGCTATTATCATCATTATTACTATTATTATTATTATCATCATCATCATCACTGCGCCTCTGTCGTGCTCGAGGTTTGCGCCGCCGCCGGCGCGGCGAGCGAGGCGGTGTCGCTGGTGGGCTCGCTGCCCGGCTTGGGCGTCGAGCCGAGCGCAAGGCACGTCGGCGCAGCCATCGCCGCCTGCACGCGGGCGGGGACGCCCGAGCGCGGCCTCGCCCTCCTCCGCTCGCTGCGAGCGCAAGGGGGCGGCGCAGCGGCGGGCGGGCGGGCGGACGGGGAGGGGGGAGGGCGGGAGGGGGGGCGGGAGGGAGGGGGGAGCCCGTTCGCTCTGGACCAGCCCGCCCTCTCGGCCGCCCTCGCCGCGTGCGCCCGCGTCGGCGACGCCGAGATGACGAGCGATCTCCTCGCCGAGCTGCGCGGGCAGGGCGGGCCGGGCAGGTCCGCCCCTCGCCTCGACGCGAAGGCGCGCTGCTCGGCGATCGCGGCGTACGGCCGCGCGGGCCAGTGGAGGGAGGCGGCGCGGCTGCTCGCCTCGGCAGGCGCGGCGGACGTGGACACGGCTTGCTACAACGCGGCGCTTGGCGCGCTGCTGCGGGCGGGGCAGAGGCCGGCCGCGGAGCTCTTGCTGCGCAGGATGACGTCGGGCACCGCGCCGCCGCCGGACGGCGTGACGCGCCGCATCGTTCGCAGCGGCAACCTGAGCTCTGCGGGAGGGTGACGTCGTGGCGGTCAGGCATACGGGCTTTTTCCTTGAAATGACACACGCGGTCACCGAGCGCGCAGCCGCACACGCCTGACGCCCGGCGGCGGCGTGTCGACACGAGCGCACGGGCCACTGGCCCACCCGGCCACGCGCCTGTGTGTGTCCGTGCGTGCGCGTGTGCGCACGTGCGGCCGCAGTGTCGCGCGCGCGGAGACTTGCGCGGAGACGCGAACCGACGGACCGGCTCAGCGCTCAAATACTGCACGCACACAATCGTCAACGACGCAAACGCGCAGAAGAAGACAGAGAGCGCGCACGAGTGACGCGACCGGCTCATGCCGTGAGCCGTTGCTTCAGCTCGTCTTCGTCGTTCGCTGCGTCCCAGCCGCCGCGGGCGCGAGAGCGCCGCGCGGCTGCAGCGTAGAGCGCTGTGACGATCGCTCCGCCCGTCAGCATGAAGAGGAGTCTCCTGCTGCCTGCTCCGGCAGGCGACCCTGCATCGTCCGCAGCCGGCCTTTTCCAGGTTGAGCCGGCCGCTTCATCTCGCAAGGCCACGCGCCCAAACTTGCGGGCGAAGAGTTCGTGTAGCTGTGTGTAGTTGAACTTGCCGAGTCCGATCTCTTCCGCTGGGCCGTCACCTGTCACGTAGAGAGTCGGGTCATGGCCCTTGATCCACTCGATGTTCACGGATGGATAGAGCTCCACGCCGCCCGGCGACTTGAGGAATTTTTTCACCATCGGCAGCGCGTCGAGCCCTCAAGCAGGGCAAGACTTTACGACGCCGACGGCCGCATTGGTCGACGAGAGCGCGGCGAGAGTTAGCGCGACAGCTGAACCGATGCAACCTCGGGGTCGTACCATCGCTCTGGGTGGTAGTGGCGGCGCTCCAAGTGGTGCTCTTGGGAAGAGGCTCCCCCCCCCCCCCCCCTCCCCCCTCGGTTGGAGAGGAGTCGGGAAAGAAGAATTTTTTCCGGATTTTTTTGCACAACCAAACTCCCTCGCACAGGGCACGTCCTCCCATCCCTCCCTTGGTGATCAGTTTTCTTTCTTTCTTTACACTGGGCACGGGACTGGCGCGGGAAAAAAGAATTTCACCGTCCTCGCAAGAGTTTGAGTTTCTTCCTTTGCTTGCTATTTTTCTTTTCCGTCTTCGAGTCGTCCTTCCAAAATCCTGCTCGTGCAGGTGGGGACCCTGTCCTCCTCCCCTATCCCTCGTTTCGGCTGGGGTTTCTTTCTTTTTTTCGTCTTCGAGGCAAAGTCCAAAGATTTCCTCGTTTTTGTAGCCTGGCGTTTGTGCCCCGTTTGTGCCCCGTCCCGCCAATTTTTTATCGATTTTTTCGCTGCGCAGGCTCGTGGACTCGAGCTTCTACAAGCAGGGTGTTGATGTCGAGCGAAGCGTTAACGCGAGAATCCGTGGCGGGAATGTCAAAATCCTTAAACAAAAATATTCGGCACCATGTTTCACAGCCACTTGTAGTTGAACGGTTGCACTAGTACTAAAAAGAAAAAGCCCGGGCAAAGCGAGCTCCCCGCCGAAGCTCACAAAGCATCGTACTGTGGCGACTCAACACGCCGACATGCGCGTGCTCTTTTGCCACGGCCTGGAGTCTGGGCCCGGCGGCTTCAAGCCGAGAGCGCTGCGCAGTCAGGGCGCGACGGTGACCGCGCCGGACATGGCGATGAGCCTGTGGAACCCGACGAAGCGCAACTCCGTCGTGCTCGGCCTGCTGTCCCCGCGAGCAATGCTCACGCGCTGGCCGTCCCAGTGGATTGGCGGCGCGCTGGCCGACTCGTTCGAGGCGTGCGTCGATGTCCAGCGCACGGCTCTGCGCGATGCAGGGCCTGCCGCATTCGACGTGCTCATCGGCTCGAGCTGGGGTGGCGCCGTGGCCGCGGCACTCATCGCGGAGGGTGCATGGACGGGGCCGGCCGTGATGCTCTGCCCCGCGCTCAGTGAGCTGCGGCGGCACGGTGCGATCGAGGCCATCGTCGATCAGATTGCCGCGCTGCCCGCGGAGCGCAAGGCACAGTGCCTGATCGTCCACGGCGACGCGGATGAGACCATCCCCGTCGCCGACTCCGTCAAGTTGTGCGCCGCGACGGGGATTGAGCTCGAGGTGATCGAGGGGGGCAACCACGGCATGGGCAGCGTCGCCGCTGACGGGCGCCTCCTGCGGTTCGCGGAGAGAGTAGTGAGTAGTGAGGCTTGATTGAAGGCGTTTTTCGAGCATTGTACTCGCTTCGCCGGCCGGCGCAGTTCAAATGAACATGCAAAAAAAAAAGAAAATGCACGCGGGGCCGCTGTGGATTTAGCAGCCGGCAGGCATGCACTCAGCGCGGTTTCGCCTCGTTGCGCAGCAGGTCTTCTCGAGGCCTCCCGCTCTGGTGACGCAGCGGTTGCGCCGCCGGTGCCAGGCCGCGAATGGGCTGTCCTGGTCTGAAGCGCGGTTCGACGGAGCCACTGTGACGCTGCCGGACGCCATCGAGCTGACATCCTTTGCGGCACAGCTTGACAATGTGATGGCTTCCGTCCGCAACGCCAACCGCAAGGGCGTCTGGATGAGAGTTCCTCTCTCGCAAGGCTTGACCTGCCACTGCGCCTCATCTCGCCTGCACAAGTTCATCTCACACAGTCATCTCAGGTGGAGTCTTGCCGCTCGCGGCGGCGCACGGCTTCCGGTTTCACCACGCGGTCGGCGAGAGCGCGATGCTTCTGGCGTGGCTGCCGGAGGACGAGCCTTGTCCGGTGCCCGACTTTGCCACGCACGGTCGCAGCTCCGCCTGCCTCGCCTCCCATTCGCTCAGCACTGACTACCGCCGCACCGCTGCAGTGGTTGGCGTCGGCGGCATGTGCATCAACGAGCGGCACGAGGTGCCGCTCCTCTGGCAGCTGTAAGCATGCAGTGGGGCCTCCACTCACAGGGGCCCCCTTTGGGCCCGCCCAGTGAGCCCAAGGGGGTGCTGGTCGTGCAGGAGCGGCGAGCGGCGACGACGACTTCCCAGGGCAGCTGGAAGTTGCCTGGAGGGCTCGTGGATCTGGCCGAGGAGCTGGACGTGGCGGTGGAGCGAGAGGCGCCCGGCCCACTCCCTCCCGCCTCCCTGCCGGGGCGGAGGAGAGGCCCTCTCACCCCTGGCACCACCTCGAAAGGTGCTCGAGGAGACGGGCGTGCGGTCCCGCTTCAAGTCGCTGCTCGCGCTCCGCCACCAGCACGGCGCCGCCTTCGGGAGGGACGACGCGTACTGCGTCTGCCTCCTCTCCCCGCTCTCCGCCGAGATCCGCGCCTGCGAACGCGAGATCGCCGCTGCCGCCTGGCTGCCGCTGCCCGAGTACTACGAGGGCACCAAGGCGACCTCGGCGCGTCAGGGAGTCGAGGAGAACTTCAACGCCTTCGTCGCGAGGAACGTGATCGCCGCTGCCGAGGCGGGCGATCTCGACAGCGCCGCCATCGGCCTCGCGGCGCGGGAGATGCCGGCGCCGAAGGGCTACCTGCCCGGCGTCACCGGCCTCACCAACCGGGAGACCTACCGCCTCTACTCTGGATTTCACTGAAGGCGAGGTGCAGCACAACTCCCAGAGGCGGAGGAGGAGGAGGAGGAGGCAGGACCCCGCTGGCGTGGCAGCGGTGACACTAGCGGCCTCCCGTGCAGAGCCGTGACGCGGCTTGGGCAAGCCTGTGTCTGCCTGGGCTCGGTGACCCACTCCTCACTCCCGTCGGGTGGAGCTGTCGGAATAGCCTACCCGGAGGAGTCAGAAGAGATCGTGACGACCCTGTCGTGCTGTCGTCTGGCATGTGCCACGTCGGTGTGGCGGACTGGTGGCAACACTCTCCTCCTCTGACTCCCTCCCACGTCCTCCCGGCAGTCCCAGTCGCGCCATGACGCATGTGGATGTGCGCACACCCGGCAGCGGCGGTATACGGCACGACTCTCTGGGTCGGACCCGTCTGTGCCCACAGAGATGTCGCGCGGGGGGGGGGTTGTTGCACGAGTATATGGGCCACGATGTCTCAAATATGAGGGGTTTTGACTCCTACCGGCTCCTGACGCTATCCCTGGCAGCTCTAATGACCAGGATCAGTAGTATTGTGATAGAGGGTGCCCATACTAGCGCAGGAGCTGCCACACTCGCCCGGACCGTCCCCTTCTGGGGCCGGTTCCGCAGCCCGCGAGAGCCGACAGCGGGCCGTGCCGCAGGTGCCTACTGCCGAGTGCCACAAACACTGCGCCGTCCCGCCATCACCTACAGGCTGTCTTGTGGGATGGTTGGGATGTCCAAACGCCACCATCTTGGCTCTTGCGACCTCAAACCCTCGAGCTGTATGGGTGGTCCTGACGTCGACAGACGCCCGAGGACCATGGTGAAGCTGAGCCGGAACGCGTCGACAGGTCTCGCCTGAGCCCGTGGCGGTCGCCGGCTGAGTCGCCGTGCACGAGCCGGTACCTCAGGCGTCACCTCCGCAGCCTCAGGTCTCACACTCCATCACCTCTGCCGGGACGCTTTCGGTGGCACGCTCGGCGGCGAGTTTGTTGCAGCCCCACAGCGCGCACGGCGTCGAGCCTAATCGGTCTGGTCTGTTCGCGGCACTCACTGGGTGCCAGGGAGTGCCGCCGACACGCGAGCGGTGCTTCCCGGCAGCGCGCGCCGGCTGTGGGGCTGCAACAAACTCGAGACACGCTTTTTGGGACATTTTCGACGCTTTTGGCCCATATACTCGTGCAACAACCCGGGGCCGGGGGCGGGGCGCGCGGGGGGAGAGCCACACACATCGACTTCGTTCCCGATCGATCAGGCAAAAATGAGCGCACACAACAACAGCGCACACACACGACCGAGCGATCCGTTGCAATAAAACCTCCGGCCTCTCGCTGGCTCTCAGTCCGTCCTCACGACGTAGTCCGTCCCCCGCGTCAACCAGTGCACACACATATGCTACTCCCGACGCGATGCGCACATGCGAGCGCCAAACCACTCCCGAGACGGCAGTGCAGGCGCGTCTCGACCCTGAGCGGGCGCCAACTCCCCCGCGCCCCGTCAGCCGACGGAGCTGTCCATGCCGTCGAAGCCGCCGAAGACCTCGAGCTGCGAAGATACCTCTGGCACGTCGATGGGCTGGGACTGCCCGAGCGGCGAAGAGAGGCCCTGCAGCGCGCCCGCCTGGCTCGCGCCGAGCCCGCTAGCCGCCAGGCCGAGGAAGGCGCCGCCCCAGGCTGCCGGGGGGGGGGGGGGGGGTCCGGGATGGGGACCGGGGGGGCGGGGGAAGCCCGGCCGGGCGGAGGCCACGGCAGGCTGCGAGGCCGGAGGCTGGGGGAGGAGGCGCGCGGGGGTGGGTGGGTGGGGTGGGTGGGTGGGGGGCACCTGGGTCGGCCGCTCCGTCGCTCCCTGCGGGCGGATGCGCGTCGAGGCGAGGGACGGGGGGCAGCCCTGCCCCTCCCGCGGAGAGGCTGGCGGCCAGCTACGGGGGGCGAGGTTGGGGCGAGGTTGGGGCGAGATTGGGCGTCCGCGGGTGTGCGTGCGAGAGTGCGTGCGGATGTTGTCGTATGCCGCTGCTGGTGCCCTGTCTGTGCTGTGTGTCTGTGTCTCTGCTGTGCTGTTTGTGTGCGTGTCTGGCTGGGCGTGTGTGCAGCTCTGCGCAAGCGACGCTGCCGGAGGGGTCGGCGGTGTCGGCGGTGTCCCGAGAGGTGGGGGAGTGGCGAGGGCGGGGGGGCGTCGGCGCGCCTGCGACCCTTCGCGCATCACGTCCTCCGTGTGCGCCTGCAGCAGCGCGAAGAGATGGTGCAGCAGCTGCCGCTGCAGCATGACGTGCTGCGCGAGGCGGGTCAGCTGCTCGGGGCGCATCGCTTCGCGGCCAGTGCCCGAGAGGTGGACGGCGAGCTCGGCCTGGTCCTGCCGCTGCCGCAGCAGCTCCTCGTGCAGCTTCGACTGCAGCTCCAGCTGCTGCAGCAGGTTGAGCTGCTGCTGCTGTGCGTGCGGAGCGGGAGCGCCGTCGAGCGCACTCGGCCCGTCGGCGGCGTGGCTCGAGTTCTGCCGGCTCTGGCGGTACTTTTGGAGGTGCGACTTGATGTTCTGCCGCGTCGGCGCGTACTCCTCCCCCTCGCATCCCATCAGCTGCCGGATGGCCTGCGGCTTCGCGTGCGGCACGCCGAGCTTGTGGACGGCCCGCTCGAACCGAAGGTGCATCTCCGGCGTCCAGACGAAGCGCGCCTTCTTCTCGGCGGGCTCGCCGGCCTCCGGCGCCCCTCCCTCCCCGTCGCTCTCCTCGCCGCCGCCGCCACGAGACTCACCTGCTCCGCTCCTCGAGTGCTGCTGCTTGCCGCGGGCCGCCGGCTCGCCAGAGCCGTCCGCGACCTTGCGCGGGCGGCGAGGCCGCATCGCCATGGCGGGCGCGGCGGGCGGTGCCGCGGGCGCGGCCGCGGCGGAGGACGACGCCGAACCGGCTGCCGACCCGTGCGTGGGCGCTCGGCCGGCCAAGTCTCTGAGCATGGGAAGCTGTCCAAAGGATTCCTGCATCATCAAGAGAAGAGTGCGGAAAATTCTCAGCCCCTTGACGATTAACCCTAGTGGGTGGATAACCTGTCAGACAGGCGGTCTCGCGGAATCTCGCGTTGACACAACCGCGGTGCGCGCCCTGTAGGTCGCCAGACCAAACCGCGCCGGCCTGGCCATGCCCGCATAGTGGACATTGACGAGTCCGGTCGGTTCCGCGCACGCTCATCGCCCGGATCGGCTGCGCCGCGCTGCTCTCGACGGCCTCTCGAGCGGGCGCAGCGCACACGCGGCACGGCGAAGGAGGGCGCGATACTCCACCGGTTCTTCGGCCGTCTGCCTCGGCGCACGACCCGCGGGGCACGTGCGCGCCTCGAGAAGCTCCGCCGCCCCGCCCGGTGCTGCCCACCCGCCTTCGGTGGCACCCGCCGACGCGCAGGCGCTCGCGCCGGGTGCGGCTCCTCGGCGACGTCGAGCGTGGTGCCCGACGGCTCAGGAGCCTTCTACCATCAACCACTACCACGGCCGCCACCGTCGGCGCCTTCGCTCGAGCTCTCCGAGGCCGCGTTCTGACCTCGTGCCGCGGCTGTCGTCGCTGCAGCAGCGACGAGGGCCGCGGCAAGGGGTGCAGCGGCGACGGGCGGGGCGGAGAGGCGCGGCCAGCTACCGGGCTGTTGCCCCCGCCTACCGCGTCGGGCCCCTGCACCCGGAGGCGGCTTGCGGCAGCCTTCCCGTGTCTCCGTGCGACCCGATGGGGTAGCCGGCCAAAACGCGCGCGTCTGTGAGATTTCCGGACTTTGAGTGTGCACCGCGGGAAATATCAAAGTGAGAGTGTACCAAAGTTAGTAGGTCATTTTGAAGGGTTGGTATAGGCCTTTCACTGGTGGGTAGCCCGGGCGTCGCGCGGTACGCGCCGGGCCGTCAGCGCCTTTCGAAAACAGCGACACTATCCACCTACTAGGGTTTTAAGGTGGGCAGCAAACGGGGATGGGGGAGGAGGACAGGGTCCACACCTGCAGGAGGAGGATTTTGGAAGGACGACCCAGGGATACGAGGGGCGGGGCGAAAAGAGGTGGATACGGTCGAGTACAGCGGAGTGGTGTCCTCTCGAGCGCTCGCTGGCAGACAAGAGTGCGCATTCCGCTTCTAGGGCCCGAGATATGGGGAGATCTGGGGAGATGTGGGGAGATGTGGGGAGATGTTCCGCTTCTAGGCGGCTCTGCCCCAGAGCGGCCGTGGGGAGCGTCGGCGGCGTGAGGGAGTAGTGCCGAAGGCGCTCTTTTTGATCGAGAAGTCGAGAGCACTGCACTCACCACACGGAATCACACGCTCACACGCACACCTCACACGACAGTCGGAGCGTCGACACAGAGTAGCACACAGAGTAGGCGAGTGCACAGCACCGAGTCGATAGAGCTCTTCGCTCTCAGCTGGACACAGCAGTACGGACCAGCGGCTGCAAACTCCGCAGTCTCGGTCGAGCGTCATTGCTAGCGCACACAAAACACGCACAGCCTGCACAGTATACACAGGGCTCACCGGCTACTCCTCGCCCTCTTTCTACCGCCACCTCGGGCGCTCGGCTCAGCACGCATCCTCACCGCTCCACCGCCGCGGCACGTCTCGCTCGACATCGCCGAGCACGACGACCCTCCGCATGATGCGGCGCACGCTCTCGACGTCCCACGGCAGCGCGCGGTGCAGCAGGGCGCGGTTGTCCCAGATGAGCAGCTCCCCCTCGCGCCAGTGGTGGGTGTGCCGGAGCGCACTGGCGCGGAACAAAAAGAATTCGATGGGGCGAGATTTTTAGCAATACCAAACAAATCTAACACTCACACGTAATTTGGGGCCTGGAGCCCTGTTCACGCGCGCGCGAGACGTGCAGACAGGGTTGCCAGGTGAGAGCGAATGGCGCGGTTCTTTATAAAATGAACTCGGGGGCACAGGACGCGGCACAAACGGGGTACACCAAAAGGCACGGGCTGCCTGCACGGCGTTCACTCGAACGCCATGCACATGGCGCGGAGCAGCCGCGGTTTTCACTTTGTTTGTTTAAGGACGTCAGACGTCTACGCCCTTAGTTTGTTGTTGAGTGCACGGTCAGTCTAGTATACACACGAGTGGCGCGCGTCGATGCTCGCACTCTTCACAGGGGCGCGTCAGGCCGCCGCCGCACGCGTCGCCCCCTTCTTCAGCTCCGCCACCTGGTCGAGCGCGTCGCCGAGCAGCCCCTTGGCCACGCCCAGGTCGCACAGCTGCTCCACGCCGCCGCTCGCGCGCACCTCGGCGGCGTGGTCGGCCACGAAGCGGCGGCACTGCGCGAGGAGCCGCCCGTCGCCCATCGTGTGCGCCGCCTCGAGCAGCGGCACGGCGGTCGCCGGCGCGACGCTCTCCTGCAGCGCCTGCGCGCAGAGCAGCTCGAGGCGCGGCACCTGGTACATCTGCGCCAGCTGCCGCAGGTCGAGCGCGCGCTGCGCTCTGCCGCCCTCCTCCTCGCCGAGGTCGAGCTGGTCGGTGAGGAGGTAGCGGACGAGGGCGGTGAAGGTGGCGAGGTCGGTTTTGCGCACCGTCACTACGGCGGCGTCGCGCTCCTTCATGCCGATGCCAAACATGGTCCGAAAGAACACGGACCGCACGCAGAGGACGCACTTGCTCACGTGCTCGATGCGCTCCTCGTCGTCGCCGACCAGGAAGGTGACCAGGCCGGTGGGGAGGGTGGCGTCGCCCCACGTGTTGGCCATGTCGGCGGAGAAGGTGGAGGGCGGAACCACGAGCGGCGCGAAGGAGGGAGGCGGAGGAGGCGCCGCCACGCAGACCTGGCGGAGGCCGCCCATTGCGCAGACCGAGAGGGTGCTGCCGTCGGCGCTGATGGCGAGGGCCATTGGGTAGTTGAACTGCGCCGCGCCGCCCACGCCATCAGCGCTGCCGCTGGCACCGCTGCCTGCGAGCGTAGTGACTGCGCCAGTCGCCACCTCCACCCGCCGGATCTTGTTGTTGAACGTGTCTGCCACAAACAGCGCGCTGCCGTCCGGGCTGATTGCGAGGCCGCGTGCTCCGTTGAAGTGCGCCGCGCCGCCGACGCCATCAGCGCCGCCTTCCTCGCCGCCCGCGAGCGTAGTCACCGCGCCCGTCGCCACCTCCACCCGACGCATCTTGTCGTTGCCGTAATCCGTTAAAAACAGCGCGCTGCCGTCCGGGCTGACAGTGACACCGAATGGGCAGCAGAACTCCGCCACGCCGCCAACGCCATCCGCGTCGCCATCATTGCCGCTACCCGCGAGCGTAGTGACCGCGCCCGTCGCCACCTCCACCCGCCGGATCTTGTGGTTGCCGCAGGCCGCCACAAATAGCGCGCTGCCGTCCGGGCTGATTGTGAGACCGCGTGGTTCGCCGAACTGCGCCGCATCACCCACGCCGTCTGCATCGCCGTTTCCGCCGCTACCCACAATCGCCGTCACAGCACCCGTCGCCACCTCCACCCGCCGGATCTTGTGGGCGTCGAGGTCCGACACAAACAGCGCGCTGCCGTTTTGGCTGATGGCGAGGCCGAAGAGTTCGCCGCCTTCGCAGGTTGCCACGGTGCGCACGCGCCCGGCCGCCGAGACGTGCAGCACCGAGTTCTTAGTCGTGACGTACCAGCCGCCCGCGTGATCGATTGCGACGCCGCGCAGGCTGAGGGACGCCAGAGGTCCGTCCTCGCCCTCGAGCGCCAGCGTCGTGACCTGGCCGACGACGCGCGCACCAAAGATGGGCGCCTCGAAGCCGGCCGCGACTGCCACGGGCTCGCCCCCCTCCTCGCCGCCACCGTCGCTCTCGGTGCGGGCGCGCTTGCGGGAGGGCGACACACTCATCATTGTACTCGTAGTACGGGCTCCGATTTCTTTTTTTGAGAGCGCCTTCGTTGTTAATAGTACAAACCCAATGGTCCTCTGCGAGCGGTCCTTCGTTGGAGACGCACACACGCACACGCCGCGCCGCACCGCGCGCCCGCCCACCGCCCCGCCCAGGCGGGAAAGAGGTGGTCGGCGCCAAGTGCAGTGTCACGCTCGCGCTCGAGCGGGTCACAATGGGAAACCCTCGTTTCCTATGAACTCGGTCCCCCGACGGAAGAGGCCTCTCTCCTATTGGAACAATCCAACATCAGATTTGCCTCGTGCGTCCCTTTTTGAGCGGGAAAGCTATTTTCTTTTGGGTCCTGTGGGCACCCTAAACTTGTGAAATTTTCAGTGAAACGGGGGCGGCCGAAACGTTTCATGTGAAATTCACATGAATTCACATGTGAAAGTGAAAGTGTGAAAATTCACTCACGAACCCTGCAGGGCAGGTGCGGGTGGGGCTCTCCTGAATGAACATACCAGTGAGGGAGGGCGAGACGATCGAGGGGTCCCGTACCACGCGGAATCGACCCTATCCAGTGCTCAAGTGCTCAAGCCTCACTCAGACTCGGCTCAGAGCCCGGGAAATTTGATGGTTTTCCCGGGAAAATAGAGAGGAAAAGAGAGGGTGCTGCAGAGAAAAAAGGAAAGGAAAAGAGACGGGGTGCGAGAGGAAAACCTTGTTCAGCCAAAGGAGGGTACATGTACATGTAGGAGGTCCTCGGACGAAATCCAAAAAACGTCATGATGTGGAATGACGATTCGTCAGAAATTTTACTGGGAGGGAGCCCCGGGGAGACCATGGCGTCGATGTCCGCAACCGCGTCCGCAACCGCCCACTCGGAATTCCTCGCGCTGCGCCTGCGGGACGTCCTGACTCCGTCCCGGTCGCACTCGCATTCCCGCCACGACGACATCCCCACGATCCCGGAGGAGCGTGCCGCCACACCGACAAAGCCCGTGCCGTCACCCGCCAGCCGACGAGGGGGAGGGCCTGGCCTCGTTTATTGCGATGCCGGTTTCTTTGGATTTTACGTGGAGGAAGCCAAGCTTGGGCCTTGGCGCAATGCGTCGAATCATAGCCGACGAGCTTTCTGACTGAGAGCATCCTTTTCCCCATTCCCGATTCCGCAACCGCATTCGCCATACATGGTATGTGCATGTACCTCGGAGCGTGGTCTCGAGGTGTGACGTGAATGTGCTGAGAAAGTGGGTGAGCATCGAGCTGTGTGGCGCATGCGCCACACATGTGCGCCACACACGCCAGCACCACGATCGGATCCCCCTCTGTCCGAGGTCGGGGCTCGCGGAACCCCCCGAGATTTTCGGTGTGAAAGGCTGGCTGAGGGTTAGTGTGCGGCCACGAGGCCGATAGAGCCGTACGTACTGACATATAAGGATAAAAGCGACGCATGAGAAGGCCCTCGTGGAGGCCGTGCACGAGACCAGGGAGAGGGACCAGGGCGGGGCCCTGCCAGGGGTGCGGCCGGTGGCATGGCACATGCGGGGTGATCGGGAGGAGGGAGCAACAATTTCGCAGCGGTCCCGGTAAATGCGCTGCAGTGCGGGGCGGGGCTACACAAAACACACACCACGCCGTTCACCCGTCGGCCGTGTCGCGGCAGAGACGAGCTCCTGGGCGCTGGTGACACCTTTGCTGCTCGTCCGGGTGAAGCGCGCCAGGACACGCGTGGAACAGCCCGCGTCCCAGCGCTCCAGCCGCCGCCAGCTGTGACGCCCGCCGGGGCCGGCGCTTGTCGTCGCGGGCCGTCTTCCTTCCCTCTTCGAGCACTGCCGCCGTCGACTCCACAGGCGCTCCGACTCACGCTCTGCTCGCAGCCGGTCTCCGCGCCTGCCGCTCCGCTCTTCTCGCTAGCTTCGCCGCCTTAATCTCCGCGAGCGACTTCTCAAGTTTTCGTTTCGCATCGATCGGATGCAGCTTTTCGCCGTCGGCCTTGGACTCGAAGGAGACCACCGAACGCAGCGTGAAGCGAGCGTCTGCCGTCGCAGCAGCAGGAGCAACGGAGGCGTCTGGTGGTGGCGGTGGGACGGCCTGCCCGGCGGGCACGACCGGATCGAGCATCAGGCCGAACATATCGTCGGGGCGGGCTGCTGCTGCTTCTGCGACGGGACGTGCAGCCGGCTTGCGCTTCATGCTACGTGCGTGCGGCTAACACACTAAGAAAAAAAACCAGAATAATAAAAGAAAACGCCGCTCGCGCCGCACAGCGCTGCACCGCGGGCTGAGCCCTCAAGGATGGCGGACGACGACCTCGTCGCGCGCTTGAGGCGCGGCCTCGAGGCCAAGGACCCGTCGGCCACCGCGCAGGCCTTTGTGTCGATCGACCCGGTGACGCCGCTCCCGCTCCCGCTGCTTGCCGCCACCTCCAACCTCCTGTCCCTCCACCGTCACAACACCGCCGCCTACTCGGCCTTTGAGCGCGGCCTGGCCCTCGCCGACGGTCCGGCCGCGCTGGTCAAGGCGGGACTGAACTTCAACGCCCTCCTCTACGCCTGCTGCCGCGAGCCGTCGATGCTGCCGAGCGCTCGCACCGCCTGGCGCGTGCTGGGCGAGGCGGGTGTCGCGCCGGAGCTCCCGCCGCTCGAGAAGTACATCGGCTCGCTGCTCGAGAGCCAGAGCTACGACGACGCCTTTGGCGTGTTCCTCACAGCCATCGACGCCTCGCTCTCTCCTAGCCTCAAGACGTCGGCCGCGCTGGTCGGCTGCTGCGCCGCAGAGCCGCGGCTCGCGCAGATGAGCTTCGCCGTCTTCTCGACGGTCAAGGCGGCGGGCGGCCAGCTCCCGCCCGAGCTAGCGCGCGGCCTTGCCCGCGCCTGCCTGCGCGAGGGCACCCTCGAGCAGGCCGAAGCACCTCCGAGACACTTCCGAGACACCTCCGAGACGCCTCCGAGACACCTCCGAGACACTTCCGACTGCAGCGCCCCCCTAGCTGCCTCTCCGCAGCCAACTCTCCTCATGTCACACCTCGGCCACCTCTCCAGCCAACCTCGGCACCTCCTGAGCCTCTGAGCCGGCTCCCGCACGACCCCGCAGCCACTCGCCTCTCCGCGCGATCGCACCTCTCACCTCTGCCGCCTCTCGCCGCCTCTCGCCGCCTCCTCGCCGCCTCTCGCCCCCTCCTCGCCACCTGTCGCCGCCTCTCGCCACCCCCTCTTCCCCACCCTCTTCTGTTCACCAGCAGCAGCGGCGCCGTGTGGCCAGGCGACCGAGGTGGTGACGATCAGTCAATGGCGGGCGCTCGAGTTGTTGTCAATCAATGATAGGCGCTCGAGGCGCACGACGCCGCCATCGCCGCGCCGGGCGGCGGCTGGGACGCGCCCCTCGCTTCCTCGCTCGCCGCGGCGTGCGGCGCCGCGGGCGGCGCCCAGCAGGCTGCTGCAGTGGCTTGTAGCGCGGTCCGGAGGAGGAGGTATGAGAGGAGGGTGTAGAGGTTTGCTCTTGCACAGCAGGTGGCTTGCGGGGTGGGCCTGCTCCGCTCCCTGCGCGCCGCAGGGCTTGGCCGGGTCGGCGGAGGCGTGCGAGGCGCGGAGCCTTCTCGGAGCCTTCTCGGAACCTTCCTCAGGCTGGCCGGCTCGGCGGAGGCGTACGAGTCGCTGCTGCGCGCGAGCTGCCGCGCGGCGCTCGCCCGCTCCCACCCCTCCCCCGCGAGGGCAGCGCACGGCCTCTACTCGGAGATGGGATCACTCGGGCTCGCGCTGCCGCCCGCCGCAGCCTCGCAGCTGCTCCTCGCCTGCGCGCGCACGAAGCAGGCGGCGCAGGCGAAGGAGGTGTTCGAGCGGGTCGCGCCAGAGGCGGGGCACGCGGCGGAGGAGGCGGAGGAGGCGGCGGCGGCGGAGGTTGAGCCGGCGGCGCTGCGCGCTTTCGCGCTGATGCTCTCTGCATCTCCGGGCGGCGAGCCGTGCGATGCGTCTCTCGTGCGGCGCCTGCTCGCCGCGCACGGGCGCGCCCTCGCCGAGAGGCTCGTCGGCGGCGCGGGTGACCGAGAGCACGGCGCCGCCCTCGTGCAGCTCTGCGCGTCGTGCGGGCTCGCCGAGCAGGGGTGCGGGCGGCGGGCGGGCCCCACGCTCTCGCCTCACCCTCGGCCTTTCCTGGACCTTTCCTGGAACCTCCCTGCAGGTGCGGCGTGATGAGCACGCTCGCTTGCTCCGGCGTCGCCGCCGCCACTCCAGGCCTCCCCCCCCTTCCGTCCTAAGCCCTCTCCCTCCTCCCCTCCCTGCCCTCGCTGTGAGAAGGCTGCGCGAGTGACTGTCACTTCATCAAACGAGTTCATCGGCGCAGTCAGTCCGTGAATCAACACAGGCCCCGCCCTGCTCGGCACGCTGCTGGCCTCCTGCGCAAAGTCGGCGGCCGCTGTCGACCACGCGGCGTGACCTGTCCGAGAACACAGTCCATGACACGTCCACGGCGTGCCCCCATCAGGCGGCCGGCGTAGAGCATGCGGCCAGCCTGCTCACGCGGCTCGGGGAGGCGACTCACCCCGCCGCCGCCCGCCTCGCCGCGTCAAAGTGCGGCGACGTGTGGGCGACGCTTCTCGACGCCGCCTGCCGCACTGGCGTGCCCGCCGCCGGCTTCGGCGTCTACCGCACTCTCGTCTCGCGCGGGTTCGAGCCGGCGGCCACGCCCTTCGCACGTCCTCCTCCCTCCTCCTCCTCCTCCCTCTCACCCGCCCTGCTCTGCCGTAGGAGGCGGAGGCGTCGCTCCGCTTGCTGCAAGGCTTGCGGTCCGGCGGAGTCTCGGCCGCCGCCTTTGAGCTCCGGGCGATGCTGCTGCAGCGCGGCGTGCCGATCCCGGAGGGGGAGGAGGAGGCGGAGGTCGCCGTCGAGGAGGGGGGCGAGGAGGAGGGTGAGGAGGAGGGCGAGGAGGGGGGCGAGGAGGAGGAGGCGGGGGAGGGCCAGGAGGAGGAGGAGGGCGCCGCCACCACCTCCATGGAGGTCGAGCCGGAGGCGGAGAGCAGCGCCGCCGCGCCCGCGCCGGCGGCGCCCTCGGCGGCGGCGGCGGCGCGGGTGCCCCCGGAGATGGAGGTGGAGCGGGGAGAGGCGGAGGAGCAGCGCGCGACGCTGCTGCGGCTGCTCGCCGAGGCGAGCGAGGCGGGGCGGTGGGACGGCGCCGTCGAGGCGGTGCGGATGCTCGCCGAGTGCGACGGCGGAGGTGCGCCCGAGAGTGTCCTCCTCCAGGAACCTTCTAGGAACCTTCTAGGAACCTTCTAGGAACCTTCTAGGAACCTTCTAGGTGCGCCCGAGAGCGTCCTCCTCTAGGAACCTTCTAGGAACCTTCTAGGAACCTTCTAGGAACCTTCTAGGTGCGCCCGAGAGCGTCCTCCTCTCCCTCGCCGCGCGGCTCTTCAAGGAAAGCCTTGCGCCGCAGCACGCCCGACGGCGAGCCCTCTGCCGCCACCCTCCTCGCCGCCGTTCCCTCTAGGCTGGCGTGCCGCATCTCGTGACGGCTAATTAATTAATTAATTAATTAATTAATTAATTACCTCTAGGCGGGCGTGCCGCATCTCGCGACTGCGATGCTGCAGCACGCGACGGCGGCGGGCGGAGGCACCACCGCCCTCACCCTCGCCGTGATGCGAGGCTTGCTCGCACACAAGCAGGCCGAGTCGACGGCGCAGGCACTCTCCCTGTACGCCGCGCTGCGCGCCTCGGGCGAGCCGGTGCCGCTGCCCTCGCTCGCCGCGCTCTGCTCGGGCGCGCTCCGCGCCGGCATGCTCTCCGACGCGGAAGGCCTCTTCCGCCACCTCGGCGAGGCGCACTTTCTAGGAACGATCTTGGAACCTTCTAGGAACCTTCTAGGTCTCTTCCGCCACCTCGGCGAGGCGCGGCTCGCCGCTCTCGCCGCGGCCCGCACCGGCGGCAGGAAGCGCGCGTCGCGCGGCTCTGCCGCCGCCGCCGCCGACGCGGACGCCGACGCGGCGGACAAGGCCTTCCGGCGCGCCGCCATCGAGCTGCTCCGGTCGTACACGGGCGCGCTGCTGCTGCCGCAGGCGTGCCGCCTGCTGGGCGACGTTTGCGACGCGGGCGCGCCGCCGCCGGCCGGGGTGCTTTCTCCGCTGCTCGAGCGGCTCTGCTCGCGCGGGATGGGCCCGCAAGCCAAGGAGGTGCTCGGCGCTTTGGGCAGGCTCGAGGCGCCCCTCTCCGCCAAGCAGGCGGGCGAGGTGATGGTCGCGCTGCTCCGCTCCGGCCGCCCCCTCGCCGCCTTCGACGTCTTCGAGGAGCTGCTCGAGCACGCGGGCGCGCCGGGCGCGCGCGTGGCGTCGCTCCACTCCTCCGAGCCGGGCTGGCGGCTCGAGCCGGGCCTCGCCCTCCTCACAAAGGCGCTCGCGGCGGCGATGCACGGCCGGCGCGCGCACCGCGTCTACGCGGCGGCGCGCTCCGCCGGCCTGATCGGCAACTACGCGTCTTTCGGGCTCCCCTCCCTCGCGCTCGCATGCGTGGAGGACAAGCTGCTGCCGCAGGCGGTCGCGCTCGCCTCGGACGCGCGCGACGCGCTGCTCCCCCTCGACGCTTTCGTGGCGTCCCGCATCCTCGACGGGTGCGCCGCCGCGCGGCTCGCGCCCCTCACCGTCCGGCTGGTCGAGGAGGTCGCCGCACCCTTAATTAATTAATTAATTAATTAATTATTAATTAATCACTGTCCGGCTGGTCGAGGAGGTTGCCGCCCGCCTAATTAATTAATTAATCAATTAATTAATTATTAATTAATCAATCTGGTCGAGGAGGTTGCCGCCCGCCGCCTCTCGTGCGACGCTCCCTCGCTGCGCGCGGCGCACAAGCTGCTGATGGAGCACAAGCCGCCCCAGCTCGACGAGGCCGCCCTCGCCCTCGAGCTGCTCGCCGCCGCTGGTGACGCGGGAGACGGCGCCGCGACCGGCGGCGGCGGCGGCGGCGGCGGCGGCGGTGCGGGCGGCCGTGGGGGCGGCGGCGGCGGCGGCGGCGGCGGCGTGAGCAAGCAGGAGACGCGCACGCTGCAGCTCGGCCTCGTGCAGGCCGTCTGAACGTGCCGTTCACCCACGCCCCTGCTCATCACGCTGACCCTCCCGTCCGTTGGCGCAGGCCCTCTGCGCCGTCGCGCGCGTCAGCCGGGCGAATGGCGCCATGGCGCGGATGGCCGAGGCGGGGGTGCTGCCGCTCCCCGCTGCGCTCGCCGCCGCCGCCGCCGCCGCCGGCCGCGTGCGCTCGGCGGGCGCGCTCGCGGAGCTCGTCGAGCTTGTGGCGAGCCTGGCGCCGCGGCTGCCGCCCGCCGAGCTCTCGCAGGCCATCGCCGCCCCTCCGCTACCCCCCCGGTACCCGAACCCACCCTCCCCTACCCCCACGGTACCGAACCCCCTACCCCCTACCCCCATGGTACCCGAATCCTCCCTCCGCCGAGCTCTCGCAGGCCATCGCCGCCGCCTCCGCCGCCGGCGCTAATGTGGAGCGGCTCAGCTCGGGCGCCGAGGCGCCGAGCCACTCGCACGCGTATGTGCCAGCGCCGCCCAAGGGGGAGGGCGGCGCGGCGATCAGGCGGGCGGGCGGCAAGCTCTCGGTGGGCGCGGGCGACCTGCGGGCGGAGCGCGCCGCCCTCGACTCGATGGGGATGCAGCGGCTGCAGCGCGAGAGGGCGGAGCTGCGCGCGCGTGTGTCGCAGCTGACTGCGCTGCTCGGGCGGCGGGCGCGCGCGCTGGAGCGGGTGAGGCTCGACGTGCCTGGCGCGGCGGAGGCGCTCGAGGCGGCGGAGGAGGCGGAGCAGGCGCAGGGGGACGGGGCCGTCGACGAGGAGGTGGAGGAGGAGGAGGGGGGGCGGCCGGCGGCGCGGCGTCCCTCCCGGGCCGGCGGGCCCGAGGGGTTGCCGCAGGGCGGGCCGCAGGGTGGCGGGTTTGCCGAGGCGAGGGGCGCTGGCTGCGGGCGTGGGCCACGAGGTGTGGACGGCGCCGCTTCACGCCTCTCGCTGTGCGCAGGCGGACGAGCTGCGGCACCGGTACGAGGAGATGCTCAGCGTGGCGAGGGAGCGGCAGGCGGCCCTCGCGGCGCAGCACGGCCGCACGGCGACGCTCGAGCTGCTCCTGCTGTGAACGGCGCCTCTTCACACCTCCTCCTGTGAATAGGCCGCACGGCGACGCTCGAGCGGCGGGTCGCCTCGCTCGTGCGCCAGCTCAAGGCTGCGGGCATCGAGGAGGAGGAGGACGAGCGCGGCGGCCGAAGCTCGGCGCGCAAGCTCGCCCGGCCGTCAAACCCCCCCACCCACCCACCCACCCACAATGATGATTCGGCGCCCCGACGCGAGCCGCGCCTCGCTGCCCGCAGGCGCTCGCCAAGGAGCTGGACGTGGCCGTCTTCTCCGAGGTGACGGACGGGTCGTGGTTCAAGCCGCCGAACGGCTGGCCCGCCGAGCTGCAGTACACGCACCTGCTGCTGTGGGACGACGTCCCGCCCGAGCTCCACTTCTTCCGGCACAAGATCTCGGACCCGTCGGCGGTGCGGCGGCGGCGGCGCACCACGATCAAGCGGGTCACGCTGCGCAAGCACCCGTGCTGCGGCTCGTACGGCCTGTACGCGGGGGAGGACCTCACCAAGGGCGAGGAGCTCTTCGTGTGAACAGCGCCTCTTCACACCTCCAGCTGTGAACAGGACATCCCCAAGGGCGAGGAGCTCTTCGACTACACGGGGCACGTGCGCGTCGTCGCCGGCGAGGAGCACGACACCAACTCGTCGTCGTACCTGCTCAACCTCTTCACGCACGAGGACTCGCAGACCTACATCGACGTCGACGCCAACCTGGCGGGCAACGAGGCGCGCTTCCTCAACGACTACCACGGCACGGGCTCGCCGCCCAACGCGCAGTTCTGGCCGCACTTTGACCCAAACTCGGGCGAGAAGCGCATCGCCGTCAAGACGATCGCGGACGTGCCGTGCGGCGCGGAGCTGCTCGTCGACTACGGCGGCCGCTACTTTGAGCGCGACTCGGACGACGACTCGCAGATGCACTCCTCCGACGAGGAGTTCTCGCTCGGGTCGAGCGCCAAGAAGAAGGCGCGCGGCCGGGCGGGCGGGCGCAGCGGGCGCGGCCGCCAGGCGAAGGACGATTGACGAGACGCGATGCGATCGCTCTCTATGTTGTAGTTCCTGTACTAGTGAACAACAATTATCCGATCAGCGCGGGGGTGCCGCCCGCTCGCAACCGTGTCGCGTGTGGCACCCCGAGTAACGCGTCTAACGAGTACCTCAGTACGCCCAGCCGCCGCGCCGCGCGCGTCCCGACTGCCGACACACACCGCGGCGCGCGACTCGACTTCTCGAGTGTCGAGAAGTGTGGGCGTGTGCGTAAATTGCACGGATGGCATCTCGGGGGGATGGCGACGCCCGCCGCTGCTCAGCTGACAGCTCGCTCGTGTCACCGTGCTGTCAGAGTGCTGAGTCGCCTGCGGCGTCGCAACCTCAGCTCGCTTTCAGAGAGATTTTTAGAAGCCAACAAGAAATGTGTCACACACAGTGATTTGAGCTCGGCAGCTTGTCGACTACCAGCCGGAGCCGGAGTAGATAATCCCGAGGTCTCTACGTGGAGCTGGTTCTCCACACTCGGAGCGTGGAAAGTGACTGCGGTGTGAGCTGTCACTGTGACAGTGTGCGCCACAATATATTACTCTCAATACACAATACAGTCATGGCTCATGTAGAAACAGTAGATCATAAACATGTGAAAACGATTCGTGAAAACGTGATCAACATCGTGCGAGGCTTCCCAGACCGTACTTGTGCACTAGCTGGGCACATGCCGCATGCAACATATCATGACTCGAAGTCATGACTACTCGAGCGGCTACGCTCCCGGACGCGTCCGTCATCAAAGCTCTTGGACGTGGTTGCTCGTAGATGGACAGCCAAGAGATCAGAAGTGCAGTGAAGCTTTCAACTGACCTGCTTAGTGGCAGGGGTTCCAGAATTTCTCGAACGACGGCCACGACCACCCACCGGTCTCCTGGGCGTCTTTGCCCATGTCCTTCATCTTGTCACCCAAGGCCTTCCAGTCGGTATCGCCCATCTGCTTGCCCTTTGACTTCCAGTAATCGCCGATTGCCTGTCCCTTTGACTTCCAGTCATCACCGATTGCCTGTCCCTTTGACTTCCAGTCATCGCCGATTGCCTGTCCCTTTGACTTCCAGTCATCGCCGATTGCCTGCCCCTTTGACTTCCAGTCATCGCCGATTGCCTGTCCCATCCGCTTCCACTCCTTCTGCTCGTCGCTCTTCTTCTCCTCCTCGCTCTCGTCTTTGTCGGTCTCGTCTTCGTCTGCCTCGTCCTTGTCATCACCCGGCTTGCCTCCCTGAACCGTCAGCAACGACATTTCCTTGGCCGACGCCCAGCCGACCATCTCTTGCGCCTCCTTGGCCGCCTTCTCGGCAGCATGCATCGCCTCTGCCGGGCTCTTCCCCTCCTGCATGGCCTTGATCGCCGATGCGGCCGCAGCCTTGGCCGCCTCGGGCGAGCGCGACGCCGCGTGAGCGGCGTCGACAAACGGCTTGGTGTCCGGCATCTTGGATGGGTCGGCCGCGAGCAGCATGCTCTTTGCGCCCGCGTCCTCTTGTGCCTTCTCGGCCGCCTTCTCCGCCGCTCGCATGGCCTCCGCAGGACTCTTTCCCTCCTGCATCGCCTTTACCGCCGAGGCAAAGCCAGCCTTGGCAGCCTCGGGCGAGACGGACGCGGCATGGGCAGCGTCGACGAAGGGTTTCGGCGGTTCAGCCACTGCGAGAGTTGGGGAGGCGAGAGTTGGGGAGGCGCCGATCAGCGCAAGCGCGCAGGTGGCTGCCAGCAGCGCGCCCGCGACGAGCAGCCTGTGGAAGTAGCCGGGCGGCTCGGTGCGCACATGGCATTGGGGTGGATTGAGGCTGTGCAGGATCTATGTTCTAATGGTGCAGGAGCGCAGGGCCCCTGCACGGCGGGCAGGCGCGCAGCGTTCGCTGGAGGGGTCAGCACGCCTTTTTGTGTTTGGTCGCTTGAACCACGGCTCCTCGGGTTCACTCTCCCCGAGGAGCGGCGAGGCCTTGCCCGACGACAAAGCGACGAACGGCGTGGACTTCGTTGGCAGCATGCGCGCAATGAGGGTTCTTCGCGGCCGGAAAGGGCGTCGGAGTCGGCCGATGGCGTCACGCTCGCGGACTTTCTTTTTTTGTATACGCACGGGCGTTGTTGGAGGTTAGGACGCAAGCGTCTGTCGCCCTTTTCAAAAACTCGGGGCCCACTCCCTACGCTCCGACCCGAATTTGGAGGGCCTGAAAAGTTTAAGGTGTTGCTGCGCAAAAGGGTGGGGAGCCCCTCCCACGCCGCCGCCACCTGCCCCACCGCCGCCCACGCCGCCGCCGCCCTCCACCTCGCCGTCGCCTCCGCCGCCCACGCCGCCGCCGCCGGTGCCTCCGCCGCCCACGCCGTCACCACCGGCGCCTCCGCCGACGCCGCCCACGCCGCCTCCTGCCTCGCCTCCGCCGCCCACGTCGCCGCCGCCATCGTCTCCGCCCTCCCCACCACCGCCATCGTCCCCGCCGCCACCATCACCACAAGTTCACTACCACCACGTTCCCCACCACCTTCCCCACCACCACCATCACCGCCGATAAAAAATCATTTCCGTACAAGGACGCCCGCTTCTCCCGGGGGGGTCCCCGCGCCCCGCCTCCCCCCCCGTCCTCCTCCCCCGTGCGGCCGTTGCCCGTGCCGATGCCCTGTGCCAACGCCGCCGCCGGCGAGGACGTGCGGCGCAGCTTCGAGGCGCGCGCCCGCCGCGACTACGTGGGGCAGCACCAGGCCTGGAACTTTGTGCGCCGCGCGCTAGAATCGTATGTCGGCCTCGCGCCGCGGGCGACGTGTGCCGACTGGGTGCTGCACTTCACGGGTCCGTCGGGCTCCGGCAAGTCGTTCCTGGCGGAGATCATCGCGAGCGCGGCCTTCGAGGAGTGGGAGGAGGAGCGGTACCCGCGCGCTCAGCTGGGGCTCGCCTCGACCTCGTGTGCGCTGCTCGGCAGCCTCGGCCTCGCGCTCGGCCCGCTCGGCGCGACGCTCGGCTGCGCGGCGGGCGCGGCGGTGGCCGCCTCCGCGGTGGACCGGGCGCAGGAGGTGCTCCCTTCGGTGCTGCCCGCGTGGCACCGCTCCTTCCGCGCCAGCGCGCCCTTCCCGGGCCAGTGCGGCGTGCGGCTGCACAAGTTTTCGCGCGGGTCGGGCCTGAGCGAGGTGGAGGCGTTCGAGCATGCGGTGGCGCACCAGCTGCTCCGCGACCCTGCCGC
This sequence comes from Emiliania huxleyi CCMP1516, assembly GCF_000372725.1. Classification (NCBI taxonomy): domain Eukaryota; phylum Haptophyta; order Isochrysidales; family Noelaerhabdaceae; genus Emiliania; species Emiliania huxleyi. The sequence continues at coordinate 609,148 of NW_005202427.1, read as the reverse complement.
CGTCATCGTCCTCGACGACGTCGGACGCCTCGCCGACGCCGCCGCCTTCGACCGGCTTGGCAAGCTGCTCTGCGGTGTGGGCGGCAGCGCCGTGCCCGAGTTCCGAACATCTGCCACCGAACCGGAGCTGGTGCCTGCCTCGAGGGCGCTCTTCATCCTGACCTCCGACCTCGAGGTCGGCGCGGCCGACGGAGGCGGCAGCATGGGGTGCGAGGCGGGCTCGTTCGAGCAGATGCTCGGCGCGGTGCGAGAGCAGTCGCGCACCTTTTGGGCCTCGCGCAAGCAGCTCACCCCGGACTGGTGGGAGGTGTGAATAGAGATGTGTGAATAGCTCGCGCAAGCAGCTCACCCCGGACTGGTGGGAGGTGAGACCCTCGTCTCCCCTCCCCTCCCCTCCCCTCCCCTCCCCTCCCTCTCCCCTCCCCCTCCCCGCACCTCACCTCCCCGCACCTCCCCTCCCCCTCCCCAAAGGCCCTCCCGATCGCCCCCTTCCGCGAGCTATTCACAGCTCTCTATTCACACCCCCTGCTGTGAATAGGCCCTCCCGATCGTCCCCTTCCGCGAGCTCTGCTCGGACGAGCTGACTGCCGCCGCGGCAAAGTACCTGCACCGCCAGTGCGAGGAGGCGGGGAAGCGTCTCGACGACGAGATGCACCGCCGCTCGAGCTGGGCGCTGGGCGCGCGGGTGACACACCGCTGGGTGAAGCGTCGCTGCGGCTCGGGCGGCGAGCCGTGGACGGCGTCTCTTCACAGCTGCAGCCGTGTGAGCAGGCGGCCGCGCCGCTCGCCCTCGCCGGAGGAGCCGTGAACGGCGTCTCTTCACGGCTGGTCCCTTCGCTGCACAGGTCGGCTCGGTGCGTCACGGTCCGCGCTCGCTCGCCGCGCTCGAGGCGTACGAGATATTATATAATTAATAATACTAATAATAATTATCGCTCGCTCGCCGCGCTCGAGGCGTACGATATACATCTCGATAAAACCACACCGATATACTACATCATGATAGACTATTTTATATTTCACAATGATGTATCTCGCGAGGCGTACGTGGCCGAGGCGGCGGCGCGCAACGCGCTGGTCGGCGGGCGGCAGGGCGCGTGGGTGCTCTCCGACTTTCACCACTCGGTGAGATATGGGGAGATATGGGGAGGTATGGGGAGATATGGGGAGATATGGCAGGGCGCGTGGGTGTTCTCCGACTTTCACCGCTCGGTGAACAGAAAGAAAAACACACGCGCCCGAGGGAGGGATGGGAGGACGGCACACGCCGCCGCCACACAGGTGATGAGGGAGGGAGGGAGTGGGGTGCAGGTCGCTCACCCACGGCACCGGGCCGGTGCTTGCACTTTGAATGCCGTGCCAGCTCCTACCCGTGTCCCGGGCGCGGAGATGCGAGGGACAGCCACCTTGTGTGTGTGGAGACGTTGACCTTACCTTACCTCACTTAGGTGATGCGGCCGGCCTTTGCGAGGCTGATGCTTCCGGACGAGCACGGCGGCACGCTCCTGTCGGCGGGAGGGCACCGGCGCGAGGTGTCGGTGTGGAACAGCAGCACGCTGACCTACTCCGCAGAGGTCTGCCTCGAGGTGACGCGCGCGGACGGCGCGTCGGTGCCCGCCGTCCGCTTCGAGCGCATGCGCGACTGGTGCGAGTAGCGCGCACGCCGTTATTGGGTATGTCGAGGGGGGGGGGGGGGGGGCTCACCTCACCTTGCAAGGACCCCAGGAATGACGACTCGCCGCTTTCCTCCCGCTGTGATTCTGTGTGATTCCTGTGTCTTGTTTTGCCAACAATAGCTACACCTTGCTGTGTGTATGTACTGTGTCCTTCTGAATCTCTAGCGAAAAAATAATTTCAGCAACGAAAAGATCCCAACGAAAAAAGAGAAAACCGCGCGAAACGACTTGGTTCTCGGCCCAGTCGCAAGAAAGATTGGTTGTTAAGAAAGAATTGAAAAAAAAGAACTCTCTCTCTCGATAAGAAAGAAAAGGGGGCACGGGATTCCAGTGTGAGTGAGTATTCTTGATACGAAACCACGACGACACACACCAGTCGACTCGCATCGGTTGCCTCCATGAACGGCGGAGCTATTCTCGCGCCCACACCACACCTGGCTCCAACGTGGACACGCCCATAGCTGGGGACACTACTAGGTCACGCATGGCATCACAGAAGTTTTATCTCTGGGCCCCGAAAGGCATCTCTAGCAGTGTCGTTACACATGCCCCCTCCCCTCCTGGGCGCATGCGCCTCACGTCTCGCCAGAGCATAAGCCCTTGGCGTGTGGCGAGACGAGTTTTTCGCCATGCAGCGAGCAGCAAGCCGCCCGCCGCAAACAGCCGGAGGCATCGCCACGGCACTGACTGCGCCGCGGTCCCGCACCCGTCGACGCAGCTCCCCCCGCGGAAGACCGCGCGTAGCGACGTCTTGACGATCGAGATGAGCGTGCCTGAAGCTCGCCCACCTACTGCCCCTGAGAGTTGGTTATGAGTGGGCTCGGCTCCCCCCCTTGGGATCGAAGCTTCCACGACCTCACACCCAACATTCCAGGCGGGATCAGAAGGGGACTCCACACCGGACACCGCCCGGGCACAGACCCCCTACCCGTCGGATCGCACAGGGCCCCCTCGGAGCAGCCCACACACAATCACGCATCGGCAGATTGAGTGCCTGAGTCAGGCAGACAGCACAGACAAGAGGAGAGAGAGGAGAGAGAGAGAGAGAGAGAGAGAGAGAGAGAGGAGAGAGGAGAGGGTGAGGGTGTGAACACACGTGAGGAGTGGGGGAGGGTGTCTGTGGTGGGCTGTAGTCCTACTACGTGGTTACAACCACGCGCCCCTCAGGAGCTTAAGGTAGAGCTGAGCGTCCAAGACGCCTCGGTGCCACCCACCGGCGTGAAGACCATCCGGATCTGCCGGGTTCGCCCTCCGGACGGACCCGTCCCCGCGATGGCCCACGGTCCTCCGTCGCCAGGTCGAACCCCCTGCCTCCCGGTTGACCCCCACTCCTCGTAGTCCATCATGAAATAAACTCAAAGACCCACCACGCCTCCAGCCTCCACCTCCACCCGCGAGCCGCCACCGCTGCCGCCCGCGACGCCGCCCGCCGCGTCAGATAGCCGCGACGCGCGCATCGAGTCGCGTCGGAGAGCCGCGCCGCACCAGCAGCAGCATCTGCACCACCAGCAGCAGCAGCAGCACCACCACCACCACCCGAGAGGGAAGCGCACCTGCCCGACGCCGCCCGCCGCGTCAGACGCTCGCGACGCGCGCGTCGAGCCCAGTCGCACAGCCGCGCCGCGCCAGCAGCAGCATCGGCACCAGCAGCAGCAGCACCACCACCACCAACAGCAACAGAGACAGGCAGTGCAGGCGCAGAGGCGCTCGCAGAGCGGCGCTCAGCGCCGCGCACGCCACGCTGCGGACCGTCGGACGAGCGCACCGTACGTCGGCGGCGAGCCGCGTCGCCAGCCGTCTCGCGAGAGAGCGGCGCCGCCGCGTGCGCGCAGCAGCCGCCGCGGCAGAGGCGAGCCGCGGCGACGTCCGCACTAACGGATAACGGCCATTGGCGGTTTCTCACACACATGGGGCGACTGCCCGCGACCTCCTCGCCGGCGGCATCCGCGCCGCCCTCGCCGCCAAAGTCTGCCCTTTGACCGGCGAGATCAAAGGCCGTCGGCCCCTCGGCATGTGCGAGAAGTGGCGCTGTCTACTCTGGGCAATAATCAATCGCGCTTGCCGCAAAGGGTTCGAACGCAACTTCACCGAGCCCGCCCCCGAGGACGTGCAGGACCATCAGCGCCGCATTGACACCGCCGAGGCGGACGTCCTCGCCGCCGAGCTGCAGCACGAGGCTGCCACCGCCGTCTCCGGCAACGATCCGTCCGCCGCAGGCCTGCGCGCGCGCGCCAGCCGCACCGCCGCCGCCCTCGCTGCTGCCAGGGACGCCCTCGCCGCCGCCTCCCGCCCGCTCAAGTTTGTCACCAACTGGTGCTTCTCCTCCAAGGGAACGGAGAAACTTGCCCGCCTCGTCCGAGGCTGGACCGAGCACGCGCCACGCCACGGCATCGTCTCCGACGACATCTCCGCCATGTACCAGTGGACGAGCCGCTGGGCGGGATTCGCCTTCCTGCGGAGACGCTTTCCGTCCCTCCTCGCCATCTTCCGCTTCTTCTACTACTCCGTCGCGGCCACTGCTGCGAAAATATGGTTTGGCGGCTCCACCGTCCCCGTCAACTTTGGCCCCGACGGACGCGCCGTGCTTGGGGACCACCGTTCCCAGCACGTCTTGCGCTCCGTCGATGGCGGATGCCAGGGCGACGGGGGCGCCACCATCTTGTGTGTCGGCGCCATGCACGAGAGCTGCCGCGAGTGCCAACGCCTCAACCCGGACGTCGACATGACCGCCACCGCCGACGACTTCTACGCGTCGGGATCGATGATTCCCCCCTCCGCCGAGGGCGACGGCGGCGACGACGACATGGGTCGCATGTCGTCCCTCTCCACTGAGAGCGACGACAGCGGCATACCGCCCCTCTTCAAGTGCTACAACGACAAGCGTCGCCTCTGCAAGCGCGACTGCAACCTCGACTCTTGCCTCCCGAAGACCAACCTCTACTCTTCGGCGGGCAACCTCTCCGCCGCGCCAGCCGACATACCCGGCTCGCCCAACTATGTCGACGCCAGCGATCCCGCCCGCCAAGAGCGCCTGCGCCGGCGCCTGACTGTCTTCAAAGTCGGCGGCACCTTCTTGGGCGACGGCGACGCATGCGCTAGCGCGCTCCTCGAGCTCATGCGGGCCAAGCTCGAGAAGCCGCTCTCCTACATTGTCAGGATGAGGGACTCGGGCCGCGTTAGGCACGCCCGACTGCTCCAGCTGCAGCTCGTTCGCCTCTGCGCCTGCTCGATCCCAAACCACTGGATGCGCACGATGCCCCCAACCCAGACCGAGGGCGCCGCCGCCTTCGCCGATGAGGCGACCGGCAACGCCGCCGCCCTCATCCTTGACTTCGGCCGCAGCCCTGGCGACAGAGCGGCCCTCGCGCGCACCCGCGCGAAGCAGACGGGCAAGAATGGCGGCATTGGCATGTCCGACTACGCTCGCCGCCGATTCCCCAGCTTCCTCGCCTCCGCCGTCACCTCCCAGAGGGCGTGCGCCAGGGTCTACCCTGCGCTCGGGGAGATGTCCCTTACCCCCCCAAACACCGCCACCGCCACCGCTCTCGTCGCCGCTCACGGCGTCATCGACTCCGCCCTCGCCGATGTACGCACCCGCCACGCCGCCCTCGACGAACAGGTTCGTCACTGGGTCGACGGCGCCACACGCTCCGCCTACCACCCGCACCTCAAGCGCGGCTTCCAGCTTCCGCCCCTCGCCGCCCTGTTGGGTGACGCCGACGGCACATCTTCCTCGTGCCTCTCACAGCACTCGCTGTCGGCTGTCGTCAACAACGGCGCGTGGCTGGTCGCCAAGGACGCGTGCGACTCCTTCGATTCCCACAACGCCGGCGCCACCGTGCCGCACCGGGAGGCCACCTCCCTCATCAGCCACTCGCAGGTGGGCTCGGGAGCTTGGCTGCTCCGCCTGCCCGATGCCACAGTGCCTCGCTCCATCATCCCCTCCGACACCTTCCTCTCGGCGTGCCAGCACCGCCTCGGCCTCTACCTTACCGCCCTCGATGACGTGTACAACGCGCTCGAGGAGCGCGGCGTTACCGTCACCCAGCACCAACGCCTCGGCGACCATTGCCTCAATTCCGCCAACGCCACCCACCGCCACAACGCCGCACTTGCAGCCGTCCACCGTGCGCTCACCAGCGTCACGAGCGACGCCCTGCCAGTTGGCTCGATCCAGCTGGCCGATAAGGGCGACGGGACCCCCGCCTCCAAGGCTGAGCGGAGGGGCTACTACGCCCACGTCAACAAGGGACACATCCCAGACATGATCCGCTTTGGCTCCACGACCACGTGCTGGGAGTTCAAGTGCTACACTCCGTTCCTCCCCTCCGGCGCAAAGGGCAACGGCTCTGCTCGCTGCGGAGGCGCCGCCTCCCGTGCCGACGGGCACTTCATCGCACTTGGCAACACTGAGGAGCACCTCTCCGTCGTCGTTCTCGGCCACCCCCAACGGGGTGACCCGGACACGGAGGAGCAGTTGGACCGCGTCAGCGGCGACGGATGGGTGGCAGCGAAGGACGGCGATTATGCCGACGCCCTCGCCAAGGGCCACACGGTCATCCTCCTCGTGACCGAGTCGACCGGAGCATTCTCCGCCGACCTCGATCGCGTCCTCCGCCGGCTTGCGAGGACCGCACGCGCTAGTGGGTCCATTGACCACACGCCGTATGGCACCTCTCGCGCGTCCACCCGCTCACACTACACCTTCCACTCCGCCGCCATCTCCGCCGCCATCGTCACCGCCGACGCCCTCACCATCCAGAACTCGGCCGCCGCCCTCGGCTTCGAGCTCACCCTCGACCCTCGCGATCTCGCCCGGCGCTCGACGTCGGGTCCTCGGCCGCCATTGCGGTCGGCGCCACCACCTCCTCCCGCCCCCCTCGCAGCCACTGCCGCGCGGCCGCCAATGCGACCGACCCCACCCTCCTTCCCCGACCCCGCCCTAAACGCCCCCGACAGCGAAGCCCGCGCCGCGCGCGGCACCCCCACCGACTCTGCCTCCGACCCCAGGGCCTAGGCGGCCCGCCATGAAATCTAGCCGTGTGTGCTGGCGCCCGGGTCCCAGCGGGTTTTCACGTAACAAGTACACACAGAGAGAGAGAGAGAGAGACACACACACACACGGGATTCCACTTCTCTATTGACAAAAAGAGAAAAACTGCGTCCCACAACGACTTGGTCGGCGTCCCCAGAACCCGGTCGAGAGTGAGCCGTCTTCGGCCCGCTTACCCGACGCACGTTCTACCACCATGCCGTCCGGCTTGCCTGGCCTGGTGGTCACGGTGGATGACCCCACCGCGGAGAGCTCCTACGGCGGCTTGGGCGGGTCCGCACTGCGGTGAAAATATCCTGCGCAGTGCTGAAACACCGGTGCTCAGCTCGCCGTAAACACTTTAGGCATGCAACCTATCGCGTCCTGACCAAGCACCCTGATCTGGGCGAGACGACGGTTCGCCACCGCTATTCTGAGTTCCGCTCGCTCCGCAAGTCCCTTCTGGAGGCGTGCCCGGGCGTGCTGCTGCCGCTGATTCCCGAGAAGAAGATCCTTGCCAACAGCTCGATGCTGCTGCACGACGGCGACTTCCTCGCCCGCCGCGCCGCCGAACTCGCCGAGTTCCTCTCCCAAGTCACCTCTCACCAGCTCTGCATGGCCTCGGCGGAGCTATCCAACTTTCTCCGCTGGCCTCAGCCGCTGGTTCTGCTCGTGCAGGCTCTCCCCCCCCCGCTCTCTCTCTCCCTCCCTCTCTCTCTCTCTCTCTCTCTCTCTCTCTCTCTCTCTCTCTCTAGGGATTTCTCCCCGACGGGCCCAAGGTGGGCTCTCCGGTTCCTGGCTTTCGGTATCCCCGGGTCATTCCCCCAGCTTATGGCCCTTATTGGCTGCATCCCGGCTTTAACCCCCCCCCCCGGAGAAGAAAAGTAGTTTCTAAGGGGGAATGGTATACTAGAAACCCCCC
>NW_005202427.1:523915-601418 GCF_000372725.1 Emiliania huxleyi CCMP1516 | reverse complement strand
CTGGGGCGTGGAACTTTGGCGAGCTGGGCAGGGAGAGAGACACGCCGAATAGGTGGTGCAGCGTCCGCCGTGTCGGCGGGACACCACCACAGCTCGCCCGACGCAACGGCAGCGTCTGAGCTGGGGCGGTGGAGGAGACGGCGTGCTAGCACGGGACAGCAAACCAGCTGCTGCCCAAGAAGATCGACATCGAGGAGTGGGTGGTGCGGCCGACCCCCAAGAAGAGGACGCGAGCCTCGGCGGCGTCTCCCAAGACGGCATCGGTCTGAGGACGAGGACGAGATCGAGGACACGTTCACTCGAGCACGCTCGTGCCTCTCGGGAGGAGACTGCTGCTGTGGCTCTGTGGAGCAGGAGCTGGACGAGGATGGATCGGAGACACGCGTATGATCTCCAACTCGTGGGGGCCGCGGAGTTGCGGCTAGCGTTCGCATGGGCTCGCTCTCCCCGATCGCCCGCCACGCCGCCCCCGCCGCTGTCCGCTGACTGTTGCCGGCATGTCCATGTGCGTTGCCTCACGCGCTCGGTGACGGGGACGTACACGCGAGAGTCCCGCTCTCTCTCTCTCTCTCTCTCTCTCTCTCTCTCTCTCTCTCTCTCTCTCTCTCTCTCTCTCTCTCTCTCTCTCTCTCTCTCTCTCTCTCTCTCTCTCTCTCTCTCTCTCTCTCTCTCTCTCTCTCTCTCTCTCTCTCTCTCTTTTTTGCCTCCAGCGCACTGGACTTGACCCCCCCCACCCCACCCCACCCCTCACCCCCATCTCCCCCCCATCTCCCCTCCCCGGCAGGAGCACGCCGCCGCCCAGGAGCTGCCGCCGCTCGAGCGGGCCGACGGCGTCGACGGCGCGGACCCGCTCGCAAGCAGCGAAGGCGAGGGGCGCCGAGGGGGGCGTAGAAGAGAGTCGTCGAGAGTTGGCATATATCCCGTCAAGCGGTGGTGCGAAGGCGAGGGAGGGACGGCCGAGGGTAGGGCCGTAGTAGCGAGGCTGGCTCCCCAGGCTCTGCTCGCCCACATCTCCCCACATCTCCCCACATCTCCCCACATCTCCCCACATCTTCCCACATCTCCCCACATCTCCCCACACCTCCCCATCTCCCTACATCTCCCCACATCTCCCCACATCTCCCCACATCTCCCCACATCTCCCCACATCTCCCCACATCTCCCCACCTCTCCCCACCTCTCCCCACATCTCCCCACATCTCCCCACATCTCCCCACACCTCCCCACACCTCCCCACATCTCCCCATCTCTCCACAGGAGACCTCGTGGCGGAGAGGGACGACCTCGAAGCGGCTCGCATCGTGCTGCAGCGCCTGGCCTCCCGCCAGAAGGACTCGGCGACCGACACACTCCTCTTCGGCAAGCTCTGCCAGGAGCCCTCGCCCGCGCGGACTCCTCCTCCTCCTCACTCTTCTTCTTCTTCTTCTTGGAATGCCATTCTTGGTGTCCTCAGGAGCTCTCCTCGCACGGTCACGTCGCCGGACTGCGCGCGCCTCTCCGCAGCGCCGCGGACGGCACCGGCGCCGTCGCCGCGGCGCTGCAGGCGCAGGCGGAGGCGAGGCGAGATCTCCCCACATCTCCCCATATCTCCCCCCTATCTCGCTGCAGGCGCAGGCGGAGGCGAACGCTGTGAGCGAGCTGCTGCTGCGGCTCGGCCGCTTCGCCCGCCTCGCCGGGTCTGCGCTCGAGCAGGCGACGCGAGATATGGGGAGATATGGGGAGATGAGGGGGAGATCTCGCCGGGTCTGCGCTCGAGCAGGCGACACGGGATTCCCAACCCAACCCTGTCCCCTCTCTAGCCCCCGGCCTCTGCCCCCGGCCCCTAGCCCCCACCCCTGGCCCCTCTCTAGCCCCCGGCCTCTGCCCCCGGCCCCTAGCCCCCACCCCTGGCCCCTCTCTAGCCCCCGGCCTCTGCCCCCGGCCCCTAGCCCCCACCCCTGGCCCCTCTCTAGCCCCCGGCCTCTGCCCCCGGCCCCTAGCCCCCACCCCTGGCCCCTCTCTAGCCCCCGGCCTCTGCCCCCGGCCCCTAGCCCCCACCCCTGGCCCCTCTCTAGCCCCCGGCCTCTGCCCCCGGCCCCTAGCCCCCACCCCTGGCCCCTCTCTAGCCCCCGGCCTCTGCCCCCGGCCCCTAGCCCCCACCCCTGGCCCCTCTCTAGCCCCCGGCCTCTGCCCCCGGCCCCTAGCCCCCACCCCTGGCCCCTCTCTAGCCCCCGGCCTCTGCCCCCGGCCCCTAGCCCCCACCCCTGGCCCCTCTCTAGCCCCCGGCCTCTGCCCCCGGCCCCTAGCCCCCACCCCTGGCCCCTCTCTAGCCCCCGGCCTCTGCCCCCGGCCCCTAGCCCCCACCCCTGGCCCCTCTCTAGCCCCCGGCCTCTGCCCCCGGCCCCTAGCCCCCACCCCTGGCCCCTCTCTAGCCCCCGGCCTCTGCCCCCGGCCCCTAGCCCCCACCCCTGGCCCCTGGCTCGCCGAGCTACCCTCCGCCTCGCGCTCCTCACAATAGAAGTCGAACAGGTCGCCTTGCGCCGCAAGCTCGCCGAGCGCGCGACGAGCACGGCCAAGCGCCTCGCGGACGTGCCAACCCAAAGGGAAGAGGGCGTGAGACCGGGCTGTGAACGGCGCCTCTTCACACCTCCAGCCGTGAACAGGTGTCCGCCAAGGAGGGGCGCGAGACCAAGGACTCGAAGCGAGACCGGCTTGGCGAGGAGGCACGGCGGCTGAGCATCCTGCTGCAGGAGCCGCGGGAACAATAATAAGCATAATGATGATGATGATGTAAGAGAATACAACGAGCATCCTGCTGCAGGAGCCGCGGGAACAATAATAATAGTAATAATGATGATGATGTAAGAGAATACAACGAGCATCCTGCTGCAGGAGCTGCGGGACGCGCACGCCGCCTTCACGCGCACACTGCTCTGGGAGCTCGGACGGTTCCGCGCCGCAAAGGAGGATGGTCTGTACTGCGCCCTCCGCTCCTTCTCGGCTGCCAACGAGGCGCACTCGCAGCGCGTGGCCGCCGCCTGGTGCGGAGATATGGGGAGATGTGGGGAGATGTGGGGAGATATGGCGCACTCGCAGCGCGTGGCCGCCGCCTGGTGCGGCAGCCCTGGCCCCTAACCCTAGCCCCCAGCCCTCGCCCCCAACCCTGGCCTCTAGCCTCTGGCCTCTGGCCCATCGCCTCTAGCTCCTGGCGGGCGAGACCCTCTCGCCCTCCTCCCACGCCCCGAGGCAGAGTCGCCTGCCGCCGCAACCGTAGGGCCGCGACGGCGGCCGGCGTGGCGGGGGCAGGAGGAGGCGTCGGCGGAGGAGGCGGGCCGGGCGAGGAGCGGGAGTGAGGGCCTCCGGAGTGAGGCGCTGCGGCGGCGGGAGGCGCTGCGGCGGCGGCGGGAGGCGTTGTTTTTCTTCCCGCCCGGCCGCCCCTCAGCAGTCGCACACGTGAGCCCGCCCAGTCGCGGGCCGGGTCTCGTCGCCCCAAGGTCTCGTCGCCCAAGACGCCGCAGAGCGGCGCGACGCGGATACAGCGACGAACGTTCGATCCGGCTTTCGTACTCTGTGCATCCGTACCGTCAGAGTGGGCGTAAACTAGCCGCCACGGTGTCGGCCGCGCGCAGTAACGGTGCCGGGAAATGGTGTGTGGAGCTGGAGGTGCGCCGCGGCGCGGGGGCGGCTCTGTGCGGTGTCGGTTTTTGTACGCACGGAGCTTTAACTTAGTAAATGTATATTATAAGAGAGAGAACAGAAATCTCTCTCCCAGTCCCGTGCCTAGTGCCCTTGTAAAAATCTTTTGTGCCTCGCCGTCCTCGCGCAGGAGTCGCTTGGCGGCTCCCGTGGTGTACCTGTGTTAGTGCCAGCGCGCGCCACCGCCAGTCCGTGCCCAGTGTCGAGGATGTAAAATTCTTTTGTGACACAATGACGCCCTGCGCGAACTCGTCGCGGGACACAGCGTCCGAGCGCCTCGTGTTGATCCCAGCCACTACCAAAAACAGCGCGACTGGCTACCGCTACAAGTGCGTGTTCTTCAGCCGCCAGTGTAAAGAAAGTGGAGGTGAAGGATGGCGGCAAGTGTGTCCATCTCGGCCTCTTCAACACCGCCGAAGAGGCGGCCGTCGCCTACGCTCGGTCAGAGTACGGCCGCGCCGACGCCGCAAAGCTGCTGCAGCCTCGCGCTGCTCCCACTGCCGCTGGCGCCGAAGCGATACGGCAGGCGGCGAGGGAGGGCTTGTCGCTCACCACCAGCAGCAGCAGCAACAGCGGCTACAAAGGCGTGACCTTCTGCCCGAGCAGCAAGAAGTACCAGTTGAACGTGACGGTTGGAGGCAAGAAAGTCTTCCTCGGCCGCTTCGCCACCGCCGAGCAGGCTGCGCTCTTCTACGCCCGCAGGGAGGCGGGCAGGGACACCAGCGATCTCACCGCGCCGCCGCCGCCGCCGCTGCCACCACCCGCGCCGTCCTCTGCTGCTGGCGCCGCAGCTGTCCGGCAGGCGGGGAGGGAGGGCCTCACACTGGCTATGAGCACGGCAGCAACAGTGGCTATAGGGGCGTGACCTTCTGCCCGAAGCAGAGGGGCAGCAAGAAGTACCAGCTGAAGGTGAGGGTTGGCGGCAAGCAGAACTTCCTCGAGGTACAAACAGCGATTTGGTCGTAACGTACCGTACACACGTCATGCAGAAGCCAGTGCTTCGGCAGCCCGTTCAACGTTCCCTTCGTACGTGTCGAGCATCGTCCGCATCTTTCGCTCGTCCGAGAAGCCCATACCGCGCAACTGCACGAGGCCTGCTGCGAAGCGGCTCGTCGTCGTGGCACAGAGGCGCCCGAGGCGAAGCTCGCGCAAGATCTGCCGCACGCAGCCATCCGTCGCGAGCTTCTCCTGCACCTCGACGGCCAAGCCGCACCAGTACTCCTCCAGCTTGCGGCCCCGCTCGCCATCTACAATGCGCTTCCAGTCCGCCACGTCGATGTAGTGAGAGCGACTCGGGTTGAGGCTGCAGACTGGCACGTGCTGATGCGCGTCCCTGCCGCAGTCCTCGAGGCAAAAAGCACAGAAGCCCGCCTACGTGGTGTACTCCTCACTCGTGATCACATACTGTACCCGGTATCCAGGTGGCTTCGGCAGCCCGCCTTGCAGGTCGCGCGCGAGCAAGTGAGCGCAGCGCACCCCTCAAATGCGCCAAAACACTGCCCGCACCGAGGACACTTGAGCGCCATGATGTCCTCCTCGATATGGCGCCTCGCCTTGAGCGCCTCCCTCTCCACCTCTGACCGCGCCTCCCTCTCCGCCTCGCGCTGCTTGAACTCGGCCTCGATCGCCTCGCGCTGCTGGACCGCCACCGCGTCTCTGAGGTGCTTGCGGAGCGTCTCGGCAGAGAGCGCGTCCACGTGCCCCATCACCTCCTGCCAAGAGAAGCTGCCGGTGCAGCCAGTGTACCGCTTGTCGCAGCAAACGATCCGGTCGAACGCGTCGCCGCCCAGCGAGTCGGCCTGCGCCACGTGCGCCGCCATGCAGCCGTCGCAGGTAAAGTGCGCGGCGCCGGCGACGGGGCACGCGAGGCCCTCATCGCGAGGGTAGGGGCAGTGGCACAAGAGGCAGGTCCGCTGGTTGAGCTGCGCACTCAGCCGGTCCGCCACCTCCGCCGCTGTCGGCCGGTCTTGCTGCTCCGGCGAGAGCATCTGCCGTAGGAGCGCCGCTAGGTCCTCTCCCCCTCCGGGGTACGCCAGGGTGAGGTCGCACGGGCCGGATGAGCCGCCGCGCATTCGCTCGAGGTCGAGCACGCCGGTGCCCGTCTTGGGGAGGCCACCGGCTCCGCACAGCAGCGCGTCGAAGAGCGTCACCCCGAGCGAGAAGATGTCCGACTTGGGTGTCGTCGCCGATTGCCTTGACGAGCGCGTCGTGGTCGCCCATCTCGGCCGCGTTGATCAGGTCCTCTGACGCGGCCGCGCTGGGCGCGGCAGCCTTGGTGGCGGCGGGTGGGGCCCGGGCCAGCGGCGCCGGGTTCTGGGGGGCGAAGGAGAAGGGAGCAGCGGGCGCCGGCGCCGGCGCTGCTGGAGCCGGGCCGACCGGCGCCGCGAAGGAGAAAGGCGACGCTGTCGGAGGCTTGGCGAAGCTGAACGGCGCGGGCGCTGAATCGGTGAGAGAAGACTTTGGCGTGAAAATGAATGAGGCGGCGGCGCTCGGCGCCGGAGCGGACGCCTGTGGGGCGAAGGAGAAGGAAGGCGCGGACGGAGCTGCGGCCCCTCCAGAAGTGAAGCTGCCGCCGCCGCCACCGCCAGACGGCGTCGTCGCCTTGGCGCCGGCACCAACGCTGCCAGCCGCGCCCGGCGCCACGGCGGCGCCAAACGTTGGCACGCTGCTCCGGCTCCCAAACACAGCCGTGGCGGGCGCGGGCGCGGCGGCGGGTGTTGAGATCTCCCCGAGGTGCTCGAGGACCAGCTTGAAGCGGGGCTGCGCCTCGGCCGTCGCCTGGCGGAGCCCGTCCGCCGCAAAGTCGCGCGCGAGCCGCCCCTTCAGCGTCCGGGCCGCCGTGTCGGCGCCGAAGCCGAGGAGGAGCTCGACGCAATCGTCCCACCCATTCGCCGAAGAGGCCATCAGCGGCGTCACCCAGAGCGCGTTGCGCGCGTCCGGGAACGCCTTGGCCTCGAGCAGCAGCTTGACGCACGCTGGCCGGCCATCTCGTGCCGCCCAGTGCAGCGCGGTGTTGCCGCCTTCGCCAGTGGTCTCGACGTTGGCGCCCTCCTCGAGGGCGCTGCGCACAGCAGCGACATCGTCGCGCGCGGCCGCCGCGAGCAGCTTAAGCCCCGCGGGGCTGGCCAGCGCCGCAGCAGCCCCAAAGAGATCCCCACCTGCTGCGGCGATCGCCCCAAAGAGATCCCCCGTTGGCACCGGAGCGGCGGGCGCCGCCGCCGCAGGTGCTCCGAACAAGCCTCCCGCACTCCAGAGGCTACCGGAAGCGCCTGACGAGCCCGGCGCCACGGCGGCGCCAAACGTTGGCACGCTGCTCTCGAATGGGTTTGCCGCCAATGATGCAGCGCCAAAGGGCGAAGCCGCGCGGGTGCCGCCGAGCGAAGGCGTGGAAGAGGAGGAAGCAGCCGGCGCCGCCGGCATGCCACCGGCTCCGACGCCTGTGGGGAAGAGGCTGCTGGTGCCCGCGCCCGCGCCCGCACTGGTCCCACCGCCCTCGTCCTCCTCGCCGCCGCCACCCGCGGCGGGCATGCTGAAGCCGACGCCGGCGCAGGCGTTCGGCACAAAGCCACCAGCCGCGGGGGCTGGAGCAGACGCACTGCTGCTGCCCCCAAACACCCCGCCGCCGATGGGCGCCGGCGCCGCACTCCCGCCACCAATCGAAACGGAGCTCTCGCTCTCTTCCTGGTTCCAGTTGTCGGTGGAGTCCTCGCTGTCGTCCGTCGAGATCACTGGGTCAGAGAATGTAGAGCGGGTGTTTCCGACCCGGAAGGGACCACGTTTTCCTGACCCGGAGCTGGACATGGCTGGGCTGCGGCCTGCCCGCGCCAAATGCATGTTTCAGCCAAAGCAGACGTTCCAACATGATGAACACAGTCCGGTGTGCAACAACGGGGCTCGCGGGCGCGCGCTGCCCTCACGCCTGCAAGGCGCAGAGGGCGGAGCCTGCCGCCCTCACGCGGCGCGGCGAGGGGCGGCGCCGAGGCTGGAGGAGCCGCAAAGGCAGCGGCGCAGCACCGAGGCTGCTCCCCCTCTCGCCCTGAGCGGCCAGGCCTCATATGGGGGGCACCGCATCTCAGTCTATGCGGATGTCAGACGGCCCGGCGGGCGGCAAGAGCTGCTCGAGCCCAGCTGCGAGCTCCGCGTCGAGGGTGGGCGGGAAGTCGACCTGCGGGCCCCGAGGGCGAGGGGGCGGTCGAGGGCCCGGGCGTCTGCTTGATCCAGTGGCTCGGGAGGAGGCTCGGCCACGGCTCGGGGGGGGGGAGGCGGCGTGGAGGAGGGAGAGGAGGCAGATGGGAGGAGGGAGAGGAGGCGAGTGCGGGTCAGGAGGCCCTAAAACGGCGGGAGGGGTAGGGGTGCCGCTGTAGGGGTGTGGAGGGGTCGGGAGGGCGGGAGTGTGGACCGTGACCTAAAGCCCTCCACCGATAGAGGTGTCAGGCGGCAGGGCCCAGGAGGGGTGGGGGCTTGGAGGGCTGGCCAAAAGCGAGGCGTGGGAGGGGTCCAGTGGGCTAGAGAGGGCTGGAGGGGTCGGAGGGGGCTAGAGGGGCCGGAGGGGCTGTGCGGATGGAGGGGTCTGGAGGGCTCGGGGGGCTTGGAGGGCTCGGAGGGTGTCGTCCGGCAAGAGGGTCCCTAGCGCGAGGGGTGGGGCTCGGGAGGGGTGGAGAGCTCGGAGGGCTCGGAGGGCTCGGAGGGCAGAGAGGCACGAGGGTGGCGCTAGTGGTCAGCTCGTCGGGTCCCATTTGCTACTGGCCCTGATCGTGCGTTGCGGCCATGCCGCTGTGCGCAATGCCATTTTGCGGAGAGCGATGCGTTGGACCGGGCGGGCCGTGCGCTGCAGGCGGCGCAGGCGGACGCGGTGCTTGGGGGAGGCGGGGTGCCGGTGGCGGCCGAGACTTCCGCGCCGCTGCTGTGCTCTGGCCGGCGTCGCTTCCGCCTTCGGCGAGTGCGCGGGCGAGCGCGGGCGGCAAGAGACGCGGCAGGGGGGGAGTGACTCAGGCACCGGCGGAGAGGGCGGAGGCGACGTGGTAGGTGAAGGGTGCGGGCGAGAGGGGTTCGGTGACCTCCATGGTTGTCCGCTTCCTTTTGGGTGGCGCTCTCGATACCGTTGCATCAACCTCGACGTCGCTGTCGCCCTCCCCGTCCCCTCCGTCGTCCGTGCCTCGGTTCGCGTCATCGGTAGCGTCTCCGTTGTTCCCTCGTGCCCCGCCGTCGCCCTCTCTGCTCGGGCCGTTAGCGATTTCGCCCCTCCTGCGTGTCGCCCCTCCGTCTCCTCCGAACACAAAGAAGAGGCGACGGGAGGAACCGGCAGAGGATGCAGTGACGTGACACACACACACACACACACACACACACACACACACACACACACACACACACACACACACACACACACACACACACACACACACACACACACACACACACACACACACACACCGCTCACCCACGCGCACTGGGCCTTGCACTTTTAATGCCGTGGGGCTCCTGTCGTCAGACGTGGAGACGCGAGGGTTGCCCCCCCCCTTGCCCCACCAGCACCACCTCGTGTGTGTGTGGAGAAGTTTACCTTACCTTACCTTACCTCTCTCCTCCTTTCAGGCGCTATATACGAACTTCATTCTTCAAGGTGAAGGGGCACGCACCGCGTGTCCCACTCCGGCAATCGCACATACATCAACCAACACCACCACCGGGATTCCGCCATATACAGGTTCCTCCCCGCGTGCCCGCGGGCCGCTCCCCGCTGCCGACCTCGCGAGCCTCACTCCGCGTGCGGTCGGCTGGCCGCCACCGGAGCAGGCGTGTGGGGGGCGGCCGCGCTGCGCCTGCTCGGCGCCACCGCAAGGGCTCCGCACCTGTCGGAGAGGGCGGTGGGGTGAGGAATGCTCCTCCGCCAGCTGCTCTGCCCCCGTAGCAGCCTCGAGACGGCGCCTGATGCGATTGAGGCTGCGGCGCAGCCGGATGTCGGTGGCGAGAGAGCTGAGCCTGTTCACGGCTCGAGGTGTGAAGAGACGCTGTTCACAGCCGGATGTCGGTGGCGAGAGAGCTGAGCCTGTTCACGGCTCGAGGTGTGAAGAGACGCTGTTCACAGCCGGATGTCGGTGGCGAGAGAGCTCAGCCTGTGGGCCGAGAAGGACGCGGCGTCGGGTGGGGAGGAGAGCGACGAACGGAAGGGGAGGGAGGCGGGGGAGGCGGGAGGGGGGTGAGGGGGGAGTGGCGGGCCAGTCTTGCAGCAGGGCGGCCGCGACGATAGTGTCGACGGTGACGGTGAGGAAGACCTGGCAGGCGCAAGGGTGGCGGCGGGGTGGTGTGGTGGGAGGGGTGGTGTGGTGGGAGGGGTGTGGCAGGGGGGGGGGGGGGGGGCCATTTGGGGGGCGTCCCGGGGCGGCGGCCGCGTCGCCTCGACATGGGACGTGAAGAGGGAGTAGAAGAGGAGCTGTACGGCGCGGTACGGGTCGGCCCACCTGTTCACAGCAACAGGTGTGAAGAGACGCTGCTCACAGCCGGCGCGGTACCCGGTGTTCGCACGTGACGAAGAAGTGGCGCAGCTTGCAGAGCACGAAAGGGCCCGCCTAGCAAGTGAGCTGTCCGCTGTGTGTCTGGGAGGTGTCTAGGGGGTGTCTAGGGGGTGTCTAGGGGGTGTCTAGGGAGTGTCTAAGAGGTGTCTGGGAGGTGTCTAGGAAGTGTCTGGGAAGTGTCTAGGAAGTGTCTAGGAAGTGTCTAGGAATCGCCTGCCCGAAGACGAAGAGCTGCGCGCGCGCCTCCGATGCGAGGAGCAGCTCCAATTAAAAATTAATTAATTAATTAATTAATTGCGCCTCCGACGCGAGGAGCAGCTCCTCGATGCGAAACAACTGGCGCGCGCCGGAGGGGAGGAGGCCGTCGGAGCCGCCTAGACACTGCCAGGACACTTCCTAGACACTCCCCCGCACCGGAGGGGAGGAGGCCGTGCGAGCGCCGAGCACGATGATGAGCAGCCAGCAGAGGACCTTGTACCTGGCACCGGGGAAGATGCAAGGAGGTGTCTGGGAGGTGTCTGGGAGGTGTCTAGGAAGTGTCTAGGAGGTGTCTAGGAGGTGTCTAGGAGAGGACTTCGTACCCCGCGGGTCGCCGAGCAGAGGAGCGGGGAGGTGAGGGGGGAAGGGGGGGGGCGGGGAGGGAGGCGGGAAGGAGGCGGGAAGGGGGGGGGGGGGCGTTCTCGCTCTCGGTCCGCGCGCCACTGGGCGCACTGCAGCCAGACGTACAGCAGGCTCCACTTCCGGGAGATGCCCGCCGGGTGGAGGAGGGAGCCTACGCAAGTGTCCAGCCAGGAGGTGTCCAGGAAGTGTCCAGGAGGTGTCCAGGAGGTGCCAGCCGGGTGGAGGAGCGAGCCTACGTACGTCCCCACCCCAGAGGGGCTCAGAGCGGCGCTCCCTCCCTCCGCACGGCCCCGCAAAGGGGGGAGGCTGGAGCCGTCGCCGCCGCCGGAAGAGGATGCCGCGTCGGCAGCGAGGTCAGGCGCCGCCTCGCCGTCGAGCGAGCGCCACGCGGCCTGCCGAGAGGGTTTGAGGAGGAGGGGAGGAGGGGAGGGCCGCACGAGAGGGGTGGAGGAGGTGGGGAGGAGGGGAGGGCCGCACGAGAGGGGTGGAGGAGGTGGGGAGGAGGGGAGGGCCGCACGAGAGGGGTGGAGGAGGTGGGGAGGAGGGGAGGGCCGCACGAGAGGGGTGGAGGAGGTGGGGAGGAGGGGAGGGCCGCACGAGCGTCGCATCGCTGGGCGTGGGCCGCAGGGGCAGCTCTACGCGTGTGCGTGTGCGTGTGCATGTGTGCTATGGGCATTGCAATCCGGGCCTCGCCTGCCACGACGGCTGCAGCAGCAGCTCGTGTGCGCCCTGCAGCAGCGCGTGGAGGGCGGAGACGAGACAGTCTGGCAGCATCGAGACGGCGGAGTGGAGCGCCGAGGCGTGCTCGTGCGACAAGAAGGGCGGCTTGGACATGGCCAGCAGCGGAGGCCCTGCGGGGAAGGGAAGGCACTCCCACTCTCTCGGAGGAGTGGGCCAAGGGAAGCAGGGCGCGCGCGCCGTCGCCGTGCGCGTGCACGTCCTGGAGGTGGGCCACGAGCCACGCCCAGGTGAGGCAGACAGAGACGACGAGTGGGCAGAGCAGGAGCAGGAACTGGCTGTGCCGCAGCAGCAGCTGCTGGTCCGTCAATGCGACCTTGAGCATCTCCCGCCAGCCGACCGACTGGGCGCCGGGCCGCTCCACGATTCGGTACTCGGCGAGGCAGATGGGGCACGCGACCGAAAGGCTGGCCGACGGGCGGCGAGCGAGCGACTGCAAGCAGTACGTCTCCAAGCAGTGCTGGTGCACAAACTGGTTGGTGCCGACGCACTTTGATCGAGGGGAGGGACAGAGATCAGAGCGTGAGCGGTCTAGCGACGCGTGCGGCTCGGACGCAGCGGTGGCGTGTCTTTGGGCGTGCAGCGAAGCGTGTGTTGCCACGCGCCTCGCAGGGCGCGATCATCCCGGTTGAGTCCTCCTCATCGTCTAGGCAGATCCAGCACCGGAACCCGCCTGTGGTGGAGCTGGTGTCTCCCGTCTCGTCCGGCATTGAGTCAGCCGTCAAGCGCGAGCGATCCGCGATCGCGCGCTCACGGGAAGGAGCACTGGGAGTGCAGCCGTCAAGCGCGCCGACCTTTAGCGCGTTGCTGGATCAATCAATCCTGCTTTTTTTTTAGTGTGTGGGGGTCTTAGCGCATATGCGACCACTTCCCCCGCCCTGGGAGGACTGGATCAGTTGCGACCTATCTTGCACCATCCTGGTGTGAAGTCGCCCCTAAAATACCCCGAATACCACGTTCGGATCGCTCCTCATCGCAAACCCCGTCAGCAGTCCTCCTCCGGGAATGTACGTAAGAGCTACATACACTGAGAGAGAGAGAAAATCTCTTCTGGGTTTGTGCACGGGCTGGGTCGGTGAGTAATGCACCCAACCGACGGCGTGAGATAGCACCTGTCTCGCCATCGTGCCCTCCGTGCTCGCCTATTTCTAGTGACGCGCGGTGACATGCCAAGTTTGGCGAGAGCGGCGTGCGCAACCGTCATGCTCTTGGCGTTGCTGACCGTCGTGCGGATATCGACGGCCGGCGCTGGCACGCGTGCACATTCGTCGTCATCCTCAGGCTGGACACATTCTGCCCGTCCGACTTTGCCACCATGCTCCATTGCTGGTGGTGTTGCTAACAGCACCTCCGTGGCGGGAGGCATGGTCTACGTGCACGCGCCAGCCTCACTGCCGCCATTGCTCAACGGAAGCATTCTCATGATGACCTACGCAACAGCTGGGGTGCGTGAGCTGCTGACCAACTGGTTGCAACACGTCGAGCGGCTCCAGCTTCCAATCCTTGTTGCTGCCATGGACGCGGGCGTGATCTCCCAGTGCCGTGCCGAGCGCTTTCAAT
Organism: Emiliania huxleyi CCMP1516; assembly: GCF_000372725.1. Classification (NCBI taxonomy): domain Eukaryota; phylum Haptophyta; order Isochrysidales; family Noelaerhabdaceae; genus Emiliania; species Emiliania huxleyi. The sequence continues at coordinate 588,309 of NW_005202427.1, read as the reverse complement.
GCCTCGACTGGTCGTCCACCGCGACCGGACTCGACGGCGAGTACGTCCCGTCGACGTCCACGTCGGGCTTCCGCGCGCTCGGCCGGCGAAAGCTCGAGTCGCTTCTGTTCATCCTGCAGAAGGGGATTGATGTCGTGATGTCTGATGCCGACTGCGTGTGGCTGGAGAGCCCGGTGCCAATGATCCAGGGGCAGCGGCCTGGATACGAGGACTATGCCCACGCAGATCTTATCATGACCACGGACTGTCTCGATCCAAGCGAGGACGCTGCTGGATCTGGCTGCTTCAACATGGTCAACGCGTACAAGAACACGGGGGTGCTCGCCGTCCGCTCCACGGCTGTTGCCATCGCGACGCTCAAGGAGTGGGCGTCGCGCATGGAGTCCGGCATGCGCGACGACCAGGATCAGACCATCTTCAATGAGCTCCTCGACGGCTCAGGCCCCCACGACCGCCACCGGGACGGCAACAGCTGGGTGGTGGACGAGCCGCGGCGGAAGGACTTCCGGCAGTTTGCCGAGAGGTGGTGCGCCAGGGGTCCACCGCAGGACAAGGGCTTCAACAAGCCGTGGAAGGGCTCGGCCTCCGAGCGCACGATCGCACCCAGGCGGCCCAATCCCGGCTCCCGGTTCATCTATGACGTGTGCCTCCCCAACGTGAGTCTGTCTTTGCTCGTCGGTATCTTCTCCATCTTCGACGTCACCAACGGCCACGCCTTCTTCGTGCAGCAGCTTCAGTTGGCGACCGCTCGCTCGCCGCTCGCGGTGCACGCGACGCACACGTTTGGCGACTTGCCTGGTGGGGTGGTCGGGCGGTCTAGGGGAAGGCGTCTCCGGTGGGTGGGCGCCGCTCCTACAGCGCGCGGGGCGGGGAGGCCGACTGCGGCGGTGATACGGACGCGCGCGCGGGGCGTGGAGGGCCAGGGAGGTGGAATCCGGGGCGGCGGAAACTTCCGATTTTTTGCGGCTTTAATTCGCCCGAGGCTGGCCGGAGAGGATTGACCGGTGCGATTCTTGTTTTTCCGTTGCTTCAGCCGGCCAGCCGTGCCTACGGCGAGAAAAGGAGCGTCCGACCCGGTCCGATCTCGCGCTCCAGCGGGAACGCCGAGCGCCTCGGACGCCAAGCGGAAACGGCGTTCCGAGGCGGGGCGCGGTGGCGATCACCGGTCGGCGCCTGCGCGGCCGGCCGGCCCGGTGGGTCGCCACGGCACATGCGCCGCGCGCCGTCGCCAGGCCCCGCCGCCGCCCCGCCAGAGCAGCGGCGAGATGGGAGGCGGTCGGCGGGTGACATCGGCTCTTGAGCGAACTTTCAGCTCACTTTGACGACGCTAGGAAAATCAATTCGTGGAATCCAGTTCGAGATGCAGTGAGGCGGAGCCTACCCTGCAGCCAGGATGCAGCACGGGGCGGCAGGGCAGCAGCCACAGGCACAGGCACATGTATAGAGCTGTCAAACGTTAAGAGCTGAACAGTGTTGCTAGTGTTAACAGTAACAACAGAACAACAGTGGGGCTCCCCAACAACAGTAGCTAACGTTACGTTAGGCCAGCTGAACAACAAAATAAGGAAGGCCTGGCAGTGACCCACGACGATCTCCAGCGTCCAGTGCGGGTAATACCCGAAAATACCTGGAAAACCCCAGGTATTTTCGGGTTTTACCCGGTTTTTTTGGCATTTTCTGCTTGCTGACCACTGAACAACAGTAACAACAGTAACAAACAGTAACAGCTTGGGCTGGGGAGAACACTTGAACAACGTTGAGGATTTTCAGCCAACAATAGTGCAACTGTTAGGCCCAAAGTTAACGTTTGACAGCTCTACACATGTATATTGTAGAAGTCGCAGGCAAAATCCAAAAAGCAGAGCACGCGGAGCACACGGCGATACAGCAGCTGCATGAGCATGTACCACACATATCTCGCGTTGAGTGGTGAGCGCTTGTCTAGACTCCAAGGTGGGCTGGACTCTGCACACTGCAGCTGCTCTGCACGTCGCAGAAGAGATTCTCTCCCGACAAACGCGCTCGAGCCATCTAGGCATAGCGGTTAGCGCGGCCAAGAGCCGTAGGGGGGTGCCGCATTCAGTGCATTGTACACAAAGATCAAGGCGATGCCGCCAAGCGCCTGGGCAGAAGCGGCTCGCCCCCCCCCCCCACACACACACACAATCGACAGCGCGGCCCCCAAGCAGTGCGGCGCTCGCCGTTGAGCGTCATGCCCAAAACACGCGGTGGGCGGACGCGACGGGGCGCTTGCAGATGGGGCAGTCGTAGGCGTGGGCGAGTTGCCTACGCGCCGGGCGGCGCGGGCGGGTCGGGGCGCGCGGGGCCGGCGGCGGCGCGGCGCGCGAGAGCTGGCGCGCAGAGTCGCGGCGGCCTGCGCCGCCTGCGAGGCGTGGCGGCGCAAGCTGTCGACGCAATCGGCGCAGCAAGCGGCGTGGCCGCACGGCAAGAAGACGGCGGAGCGGGGGGCCGCCATGCAGACCACGCACGTCCTCGCGCGCCTCGCCGCCTCCTCTCTCGCCTGCCGGATCGCGGTCAGCGCGGCGAGCGAACCGCGCTCGAGCGCCTCGAGCGCCTCGGCAGACAGGCCGCGCAGCGCGCCCTCCTCGCCCCGCAGCCGCGCAGCCTCGGCGCGCGCGGCGGACACGTCGCGCGCCGCACTCTCCGCCGCCGCCCGGTGCTCCTCGGAGCTCCTCTGCGCCTCCGCCGCCTCCTGTCGCGCCTTGCTCAGCTCCGCGCGCAGCGTCTCGGACGCCTCGCGCGCCTCCTCCGCCTCCGCGAGAAGGCGCGACTTCTCGCCCTTGAAGGCGCGGCGCAGCTCCAGCTCCCGCCGCGTCGCCGCGTCCCTCTCCGCCTGCCGCTCGCCTCCCGCCGGCTTTGACGGCGCTGTGAGATGCTCGTCGTGAGCGATCTGGCCTGGCGCTTTGCGCGAGGTGTACTGGTCCAATAGCGTCCGTGGGGGCGTGGCGGCGGAGGCGCCGACCGAGAAGGTGCGAGTCCTGCGCGGCGGTGTCGCCGCAGGCATCCACGAAGCCTCACCGTCGACCCCGCGCAGCCGCAGCGTCACCGAGGGCGGTGGGGCCAGCGCGGCGACAGCGACCGTCTGCTCGGGCGGTGCCGAGGCCGCCATGGCGGCGGCGGCAAAAGAGGGCGAGATACTGCGACGAAGGCCCGGGCGGTCGAGATCGAGCGCACGGCGAATCATCGCCACGCCGCAATGAGAGCGATACGACGAGAGTGGCGCGCTAGGGCTACGCCGGTGCGAGGCGGGCAGCCATTCCCGACCACCGCGCCCGGTGTTCTTTTTTGGGGAAGGCGCTGTTTGCACAGTGGTGGCGTGTTGACCGCGTGTTGAGCGTGTTGACGCGTGTTGACGCGTGTTGGCGGCGTGCTGCGCCGTCTTGCGCGCGTGTTGTCGGCCAAGATGCCCAAGTCGGGCAAGGGCAAGGCCGCCGCGACATCCGACGAGTCGTGGTACGACAAGCAGAAGCGAGAGAACCCCGACTTCTTGGAGAAGCGCGCCAGGGAGGCGAGAGAGGCACGCGCTGCAAAGAAGGCGGCGACGACTGCGGCTGCTCCTGCGCCGGCGCCGGCACCGACGGCAACTGACGCTGGGACCGCCATGAGCCCGGGCTTCTTCGCGCGTCACATGCCCAGCGTGTTCGGCAGCAAGGCGCCGGCCGGGAACAGTGCCGCTGGCTCGAGCTCGGCGGCAGCAGCCAACGCGGCCGACGCTGCATACGCTGTCAGCGACGACGTGCCGGCGTGCCAGCGCTGCTGGGAGCAGCTCAGCGCGAGCGAGCGCGTCACAGCTGCCACGCTCGGCTTCGTCCAGTGGTCGTGGGACGCGAGCGTCATGGACCTGGACAACGACATCGAGCCGAGGATCGACATCTACTCCAAGAAGACGCTGAGCGCTCGACGTCAACGCGCGAAGGACCTGGACCTGGCCGGCCTGCTCATCCACGAGGCTCACGCGGTCCTCGGCATGCGGCTGCACAACCCGGTCGACATGACCATGGCGCAGCGCGAGGGACCGATCGACGACGCGGAGTTGGAGCCGTGCTTCCTCGTGCGCGGCGTCTTCGAGTCGATGGGCAATGAAGAACGCGAGCGCTACACGGCGACGCGCTGGGTGCCGCTCGAAGAGATGACCTCGCTGATGTACGACTTCGACGAGAACGAGCGCGGCGAGCTCTTCGAGAGCGACGCCGCCGGCGCCGACGCTTTCATCGAAACGGTGGCCCGCCTCGTCGAGGCGGCGCGAGTCAAAGTTGGCGCCGCGGTACGTGCAGCTTCGCCGGCGTCGCCTGGCTCGCGCTCGACGCGCAGCTCGCCAGGTGCATCCTCCGACAAGGCGCTCGGCAAGCGGAAGGCACGCAAGTAGAGCCATGTGTAGCTTCCTCTTTCCTCTTCTAACCTTCCTTTTCCCTCCCCATCCCTTCCCGGCCTCCGGCCGGCGCCTGCGGCGCTGGGCTTTTTTTTTCTTTTTCCACACCACTGTAAAAAAAATGCCTCTTTTTTTACTGCAGAGCGCCCGGAACGCGCCCTCGGTCAGCGCGCCGCCCAGCTCGTTGTCCATGTCGATCCGCAAGTCGCTCATCCGAAGCGGCGGTACCTCGTGCCTGCCGCATCGCGCGTCGGGGCTCGGGGTGAGGGGTGAGGCCGAGACGCCTCCGGCGGTATCAATCCGCGTCCTACGCGTCGCTTCACGCCCCCTCCCCTCGCCTCCCGGGCGCCTTCCACCTCACCCGTGTCCCTCATCGCAACAGGCGCCCGCCCCGCTGGCCCTCGGGCGCCCTCCACCCCACCGTGCCTACGGGTGCCGCGGGCGGTGGGTGCGCACCAGTGACTGGTAGTGTTCGCGAGGTCGTTCGCGTCGTTCATCGTCATCCCGGGCCGGCAGCCGGTCTGCCTCGCGAGGCACACGTACGCGCTCATGATGAAGGCCACGTTCACCTCGAAGGGCTCGGAGAGGTGCGCGTCCTGCAGCAGGTACTCCCCCGTCTGGAACAGGTGCTGCTTCGTGCACGGGCGGGTCGTCCCCGCGCGCAGCTCCGCTTCCACCTGCCGAGTCGCGTCCGCGCTCGCCTTCGCGCTCGCCGCCTGCTGCTGCTCCACGCCCTCGCCTCGCGCGACGCTTGCCTGCGCCGCCGCCTGTCCCGCTCCCCTCCCAGCCTTCTCTGCTTCCTGTCGCATCCCGCCGCCGCCGCCTTCGAAGATCCCCATCACGCGCCGCGTCACCCAGTGCCAGTACTGCCTCGCGTCGGCCGGCATCGCGGGCCACAGCTCGCGCCAGACGTGGTTCTTCATGTGCTGCAGTGCGACGTACACCGTGTTCGACCCCCGGCCGCTGCGCGCCGTCGCCTCCGCCTGTCCCGCCGACTGCTCCTCGGCCAGGTGCCAGCTAAACGCCCTCGACTCGACGATCCGCGTCGTGGCCAGCCACTTGCCGAACTCGACCGTCCACCGCATGGTCGGGTGAAGGCCGCGGGAAGTGCGCTGCATCGGCACCGACAGGCTGTCCTCCGCCAGGTCTGCGAGGTACTCCCTCAGCCGGCGGCGCACGATCACGAGCTGACGCGACAGCGTGGCGCTGTGCTGCGACAGCATGGGCGCGTCGTCGGGCCGCCTGGCCTCGCGCTGCTCGGCCTCGTCCCGCGTGCGAAGCAGCTCCATGGCGGCGCTGCGCCGCACCCTCCTCCGCCCCGGCCAGTTGAGGTCAGGAGCGGAGCCCGCCTGGCCGGTCGTCTCGGCGGAGCCCGCCCCGCCGGTCGTCTCGCTCGCCCCGCCGGCCGTCTCCCCCCGGGCGTTGTCCCACCTCATTAGTCTGGAGGCCGCCAAGCTCGCGCCGTCGCGGAGTGCCGCGTCGCCAGCGCCAGCGCGGGCGTGGTCTAGCTCTGGCCCCGTGTCCGCCACCCTGCGCCACTGCTCGTCGTCGAGCACGTGCCAGTACCGATCGCCCTCGAAGTTGGTGTACTGGACGCGGTGCACGAGCCGGCCGTCGGTGTCCTCCGTCCGCTCCATGATGGTCCCCGGCCACCACCTCTCCTCCCCCGAATCCTCCGCGAAGATCTCGACTCGCGTGCCCGTCTCGAGGATCACCTGACCCGCCTGCCTTGCTGCCTCGTCCACCATGAGCCGCTTCCGGCGCGACTTGACCGGCTCCGGCGCCTTCGGCAGCAGGTAGTTGGGCCCGCTCTCCTCCACCGCCGCGAGCACGACGGACGCGCTCAGGTGCTCCACCGCCCCCTCCTCGTCCGGCGGCGGCTCGAACGCCCTCATTCCCGCCTCGCGCTCGCTCCTCTCGCGGGCCGATCGCTCGTGGTGGGCGTTACGCCGGTCGACGCCGTCCCCGCGGTGCTCCGCGGTCGCCGCCTGCGGCGTCATCGCCGCCCAGGCGTCGCTAGCAGGGGCGTTCCGATGTGCTCCGATGTGTTACGACTCGCTCTCCAGCCCCTCCGCAGCTGTCACGCTTTTGGTCGAAGAAATACCCCCCCCCCCCCCCTCTTCTCGACCCCCCCCCCTTGACCCCCCCCTGGACGCGTCCACCCTCCGTCCAACATTCGCGATCCCTAAAATACATACATATATTACCCAAAAGCGCCCTCTATGTTGGGTCAAGGCGGGCGCCTAGAAGAAAGCGCCGCCCCCCGAGGGGGAATCCCACCCGTCCCCCGAGCCCCCGTCGAAGAGCGCGTCGAAAGCGTCGTCGCCTTCGTCGTACTCCTCCGCGTCAAAGCACCGGACCGGCTCCCCCCGGCCGTCCGTGTCCCCTTGCCCAGCGCATCTGCCGAACATGCGCACGCTGCTCCTCGCGCGCCATCTCCTCCGCGGCGCGCGGCGTCCAACCGGTGGACGCCAACAGCGACTCGAGCGTCGCGCGATAAATCGCCTCGCCTTCCTCGCCCGCCTCCTTCGCCACCGCCTTCTTCCCACGCCGCGATAGCTTCTCGCCGCCCTTGCTCGCCAGCGCCGGCGATGCCGTGGCGCGCCCGCCGCGCCCGCGCGCCCGCGCCTGAAAGGTAGCGCTTTTTTCCGCGCCAAGTTTTCTTCTTTCTGGCGGCATGAGCGGCGCCATCCTCCCAGCCCGCCTCGCAGACCTGGCTCGGGGCGACCTGGCCTGGCTGCGCGCCTTCCTCTCCGGGCGGCGGACGCGCGGCACGTCGCTCGCGGCCCAGCTCGACGCGCGGCACGACACCGACAGGCAGGACACGCTGCTGACCTGGGCCGCCCGTCACGGGCAGGCCGAGGCGGTGCGGCTGCTGCTCGAGGGCGGCGCGAGCGTCGGGGCGACGACTGGGCGCGGCGCTTCCGCGCTGTATATCGCGTGCCAGAACGGCCACCTCGACTGCGTCCGGCTGCTCCTCGAGGCTGGCGCGGCGATGGACCAGGCCAAGGAGAACGGCGCCACGCCGCTGCTCATCGCGAGCCAGAAGGGCCACCTCGAATGCGCCCAGCTGCTCCTCGAGGCTGGCGCGGCGGTGGCTCATGCAGACGCTGAAGGCCGCATGCCGCTGAACGTCGCGTGCTACAAGGGCCACCTCGAGATCGCCCGGCTGCTGCGCGACGCTGGCGCAGCGGTCGGCCAAGCCGATGAGCAGGGCGCCACGCCGCTGTTCATGGCGAGCCAGGAGGGCCACCCCGAGTGCGTCCAGCTGCTCCTCGAGGCTGGGGCGGCGATCGACCAGGCCGATGAGGCTGGCGCCACGCCGCTGTTCGCGGCGAGCCAGGAGGGCCACGCTGAGTGCGTCCAGCTGCTGCGCGACGCTGGCGCGGCGATCAACCAGGCCGATGAGGAGGGCTTTACGCCGCTGGCCGTCGCGTGCCAGAACGGCCACCTCGAGACCGCCCAGCTGCTGCGCGACGCTGGCGCGGCGGTCAACCAAGCAGACGCCAGAGGCTTCTCGCCGCTGTACGTCGCGAGCCAGGAGGGCCAGCTCGAGTGCGCCCAGCTGCTTCTCGAGGCTGGCGCGGCGATCGACCAAGCCTGCAACAACGGCGCCACGCCACTGTTCATCGCATGCCACCAGGGCCACCTCGAGGTCGCCAAGCTCCTCTCCTCCTACGGCGCCTCCCGCGCCGCTACGCCCTTCGGCACGCCCGAGGAGGTTGCAAACAGCCAAGGCCACGCCGACCTCGCCGCCTGGCTGGTCGCCAGCCGCGGCTGGACGCCGCTCGCGCACCTTGAGACCCTCACCGCCGCCCGCGCCACCTCCCTCCTGCGCAGCGGCGCAAGCTTGCACGAGGGCGAGCCGACGCCGCTGCGGCGCGCCGTGGGCGGCGCGGGCGAGGCGGCGGCGCTGGTCCGGCGGGCGGCGGCGCCGTGGTCGCCGGCAAGCCACTCGCTCTTCCCCGCGCCGGCCCGCGCGCGGGCGGCGCTCCTCGTCCGCTCGCTCTACGAGATCCACGAGCGGTACCACCTCGACTCGGCAGGAAACACGAACGGCATCGCGGCGCTCGACTTTGGCCACTGCGTCTTGGGCTTCGCGATCGCGCGCGAGACGCAGTAATAGGGGGGCCTGCTTTCGCGCGCGGCGCTTGGCGCCGCGCGTATGATCTTGGTCCACATGCGGATTGGCTATCATGACGCCTTCGGTGGGCGGTTTGACTTTGCCGCGCGCGCGGCCAACGGCATGCTCTGGAGGGCGCCTGGATCGAGGGCGCCTTTTGAGTGTGTAGTGTACTATGAAAATGCAACCCTGAGAGAGCTTTAAGCTATATGTCAGTGGAGATGCACGACAGTCACACCCGACGACTCGAGGAGACCCGCCACCTTTTTCACCGGGCCTTGCACTTTGAATGCCGTGGGGCTCCTGTCGTTAGACGTGGAGACGCGAGGGTAGCCCCCCCTTGCCCCCCACCACCTTGTGTGTGTGGAGAAGTTTACCTTACCTTACCTTACCTTACCTTTTTCACGACGGGAGGGGTGTCCAACAACCGCAACACTAGCTGGCCTCACCTCCATATCTTTCCTTCTGCCCCCCCCCCCCCCTCTGCGACCCCCCAGAGAGAGAGAATCCTCCTTATCCGCTGGTCGCTTCGCTCTCGCTCGCCTTGTCCGGCGCCGCCGCGCGGCCGGCCACGGCTGCGCCCGGCCTCGTCTCCACGGCCTCAGACGGCCTCATGGCGCCTACTGACGCCGACGAGACGGAGCGCGTCGGATTCGTGCTGCAAAAACTTTCAATCTCGCCGACGCCTTATGAGGCACCAAATCGACCAAAGCCACAACACTCCTCGCCTGGCTCGGTCGGGTCAGCGCCCGGCTGCGATCGACTGGCCTCCAGTTCGAACCCAGGTGGGCCTGCTGCCGGCCGCGTTGGCTCGCCAGAGCTGCCGGGCTTGCCCAGCCTCGCTGGCGCCTTTGGCGAGGCTGGGGTGGCTGCTGGGCATGACGACATCGCAGCAATGACCTCCACGCTGCGGAACATCCGACTGGGGTTCGCACAGGAAGCCGCAGCGACCCGCGTTCAGCGGGCGATGCGCGCGTTCCTGCTGCGCAAGGGCACCATCATCATCACGATCCTCATCACCAAGATACAGGCCGCTGCGCGCGGCCTCAACACTCGCACTTCTCTGAACAACTTCTTCAAGGCCTGCCCGCCCAGCGGGCGCACCGCCGACCTCTTCCTCAGCCGCGTCTACGGTGGCCACGAGGGCGGGCGGCGGCGCGGCGGCGGCTACGTCGTCGATTTCATCTACTGTTTGCGCTCGACCCGTCTTCCTCTCTCTCTTCCGGAAGCGCTGACTCGATTCCCTCTCGAATTCTACAACCCTCACGACACAGTGCGCGGCTGCGACGGAACCATCGGGTTCTGCCACCAACACGAGGTCAACGGAGAGCAGCTGTGCCTGCCTCCGCCCTCGTCCCCCTCCTCCTCCCGTGAGTCGCCCTGCCCCAGTCGTCCAGAGCACGACCTCTGGCGAGTCAGCCGGTCACTTGATGACGACCTGAAGAGCAAGAAGAAGACAAGGCAAAACGACAAGACGCGCGCCAAGGCCAAAGCAGCGGCTATCGCCGCAGCAGCGGCCGAGGAGGCTGCTGCAAAGGCGGCTGCTCAGGCGGCCGCTCAGGCCGCTCAGGCGGCCGCTCTCGGACGGTACAGGTTGGTCAACGCTTGGTTCTATCCACGCAGCACGGCCGAGAAGGTCGCACGGCGCGCTGTCTTCCCGACGCTCGAGCACGACGACCACGACCCCGGCCCCCTCGCAGAGCGCATCAGGCGCGACAAGCGCGAGCAGTCCGACCGCTCCTCCGACGACTCCTCCTCCGACCAAGACTCATGCGGCACCGGCTCCACTAGCGAGGCGAATGACATATTCGACACCCTCGAAGACCATCTCGGCTACGGTTCCGACTCCAGCTCCGGCTGGTAGTCGACAAGCTGCCGAGCGCAAATCACTCTGTGTGACACATTTCTTGTTGGCTGAAAAATCTCTCTCTCCCCCCCAGCCCCCAGGCTAGATGGAGTAGTCACGAGATGAAGATTCTGCCCCACACAGCCCCTTACCCCTTCACCTCGCCTCGCCGCTTGGTGTTTCTCAACACGCAGTCGTCCACGCTGTGGGGGTTGTGTGCGGGTTGTGTGTGTCTGGAAGGAAGGGAGTGAGTGAGTGGGGGGCCCGGGCCTCCCCCCTTGCGTTGCTCGAGCCATCAAACGAGGTTGGCGCGAGGGCAAGTTGTGGCTCGGGCGGCACAGCGGTGCTCAGGCGGTGCTAGGTCGCTCCGCTCGGCGGATTCTCCCAGAGAGCCTGGCCCTCCCAAAGCTTGGCCCTCCCAAGCCGGTGGTGGCAGCGCCGCCAGCGTTGTGTCCCGGGAGCCATGCTCGATGCCCACTCCGTGCATCGAGCGCACACTCGCTGCAGCGCGCGTCGGCGGGTTCGCGGCGAGCGGCGAAGCCTGGCCGGCTGTCCGGCGTGGCTCGTTCGAGGCCAGATCCCCCGGCTGCGATGGGACGATCCACTGGTCGAGCAGCACCTCCGGAGCGGAGAGCCGTGCATCCTGACGGGCGGCTGCCCGCTGGTCGCGTCGCTGGCTCACTGGAGCTTTGACTACCTCGCCGATGCGCTCGGCCCTCAGAACGCCCTCTCAGTGCACTTCGCGCCTCGCCGAGTCTCTGTGCACGCCCGGCACTACGGCGAGGGACTCGGCGAGGGCGGCGTGCGGCCGATGAGCTTTCAAAAATTCGTAGAGACGCTGCGAAGTGAGGGCCTGCTGCAGCTGCATGGCGGCGGCGGCGGCGGCGGCGGCGGCGGCGAGGGCGGCGGCGAGGGCGGCGGCGAGGGCGGCGGCGGCGGTGGCGGCGAGGGCGGCGGCGAGGGCGGCGAGGCTGGCTGCGAGGGCGGCGGGCCGCGTGGCGTGTGGCGCTACTATTTGCAGGCCCGGCTTGAGGAGCTCGAGCGGCCCTCCACCCCGGGTGTGACTGAGTGTGCCCCGCCCTGTTGGTGCCGCAGGCGCCGCTCCTGTGGTACGACGAGGAGGAGGACGGCTCGGTGAGTGCCCCCCCATATCTCCCCATCTCTCCCCATCTCTCCCCATCTCTCCCCATCTCTCCCCATCTCTCCCCATCTCTCCCCATCTCTCCCCATATCGCCCCATATCTCCAGGTGAGCGGGCCGTGCCGCCAGCTGAGCGGGTCTGCGCAGCTGGCGGCGGACCTGGGCGAGGTCGGCTGGCGCTGGCTGCGCGAGGCGTGCGAGGCGTGCGACACTTCCTAGACACTTCCTAGACACTCCCTAGACACCTCCTAGACAACTCCTAGACACCCCCTAGACACTTCCTAGACACAGCTGCAGTCGGCTACGCGAGGCGTGCGAGGCGGCGGGCGCCCTCTCCTTGAAGGAGCCTTCTGGGAAACTTCGAGGAGCCTTCTCGGAGCCTTCTCGGAGCCTTCTAGGCGGCGGGCGCCCTCCCCTTCAAGACGGCCCAGCTGTGGGCCGGCCACGGGGGCGGCGTCACGCCGTGCCACTACGACGCGCTGCACAACTTCCTCGCCCAGTTGCGCGGCTCAAAGCGGCTGCTCCTCCTCCCGCCCTCGGAGAGCTACCGGCTCTACCCGTACCCGGTCCATCCTCTCCCCGTCTCTCCCCGTATCTCCCCATCCCTCCCCATCTCTCCCCGGCTCTCCACAGCTCTCCCCAGCTCTCCCCAGCTCTCCTCAGCTCTCCCCATCTCTCTCCCCAGCTCTCCTCAGCTCTCCCCAGCTCTCCCCGTATCTCCCCATATCTCCCCATATCTCCCGCCCGGTCCTAGAAGTGCCTAGGGGCCTTCTAGGAAGCGCCTAGGGGCCTTCTAGGAGCCTTCCGGCAAGTCCCGCTAGGTCGGCCACCCCATCTCTCCCCCTATCTCCCGCCAGGTCGGCCACCCCATCTCTCCCCATATCTCCCGCTAGGTCGGCCACCCCATCTCTCCCCCCATCTCCTCCCGCCAGGTCGGCCACCCCATCTCTCCCCATATCTCCCGCTAGGTCGGCCACCCCATCTCTCCCCATTTCTCCCGCCAGGTCGGCCACCCCATCTCTCCCCATATCTCCCGCTAGGTCGGCCACCCGATGGACAATTTTGCGATGGCAGACCTCTGCGAGCCGGACCTGCGCACCACGCCCGCCCTCGCCGCGGCGCGCGCACTCGAGGGGGAGCTGCACCCGGGCGAGGTGCTCTGGCTGCCGCGGTACCACTGGCACCAGGTGCGGCAGGCGGGGGCGAGCGACGAGAACCTCTCGCTCAACTTTTGGGTCGGCGAGAAGGGCACCACGGAGTTTGCCAGCACGGTGCGCTCGGCGCCGCTGCGGCCGCCGCCGCAGCCGCCGCCGCGGCGGCAGGGGGGCGGGGAGGAGGGGGGAGGGGAGGAGGGGGGCCCCGCTGCCCTCCCTCGCGAGCACGCCACGGCGATCGCGTGGCTGCACGCGTCGCGCATGGTCGAGTCGGCGGACGCGCTCCACTGTCCGGGACATGGCCGGGACGTGTCCCATGACGCGTCCGAGACACGTCCTGTAGGCGGCGCGCGCCATCTTTGGGGAGCGGAGCGGCCCGTTCCTCAACGCGCTCGCGGCGGGCGAAGACGGGCGCTGGCCCGCCGGCTCGCGCGCGCGATCGACCGCGGAGCGGCTGCGCGCGGAGCTCGGCGGCGTGATCGGCGGCGAGGCTGCTGTCGGCTCGCTGCTGCGCGCGATGACGCTCGACGGCAGGCTCTGGCCGGGCATCGCCGCCGACGTGACGGGCGAGGTGGTGTCTGGCGAGCCGCGCCGGGGCAGCCTCCGCCAGACGCCGCCAGAGGAGATGGCGCGCATGCTCGAGGCGGAGATGGCTCGGACGGCGGAGGGGGGGAGAACTCGCGGGGAGGGGTAGCAGAAAGGCGCCGAGGAGGCGCTCTATATACCCGCGCTAACACTCCCCGTGTGTGTGCCGTCCGTGCTTAAGCTTAGCGTCGTTTGTATATTGTGTGTAGATTCAAACAAGCGGGTCCGCGAGAACCGAGATACGTCACACTCACAGAGTGTAAAATCTGGGGCGCGTGGGGGTCCCCATTTTCAGTAGTTTGTCTCACAGATCACACAACACGCAGACGGAGCACGTTGAGCACATTTGGCATGTTCCATCGCTCTCACACACTCTCCTCTCGTTCTACACCTGTACACACTCAACCGTATGAACTCACTCCCCTTCGCTCGCTATACTCGAGCCAATACCTTCTCGTCAACGTCATTCAGGACTCACACATCTCGCCCCGCGTATCTTGCTATCTTGCGCGCGCCCCTCCCCCCCCCCCCCCTTACAGATAATACGGTTGCGGATGGCACATTAGCTCAGAGGCGTTTCGGTGCAGGTATGGGGCGGGCTATGCTCCACAGGTTTGGGGCGGGCTCCGCTCCGGCTCTCGGCTCTACACGAGGGCGCCTCGCCGCTGCCTCCTCGCGCGAACGGCGAGGGCGGCGAGGGCGGCGAGGGCGGCCGGCGGGAGTGCCCCGAGGGGCATCGCGGCAGCGGCGGCGCTCGAAGGGCGCGCAGCCTCCTGCTCGCCGGCGAGCGCCCAGAAGGTGGCGGAGGAGGCGCCGCCCTCCTCGCAACAGAACTGGTAGCAGGCCGAGCCGTCGTCGTGTGCCAGGCCCTTTGCTCCGGGAGCGCCCTTGGCGGGGCAGGCCCAGTCCGACGTCCAGCCGCAGCCGCAGGGAGGGGGGGCGGCGACGGGGAGGGAGCGGGAGGCGGCGGTCGGCGGGCAGCAGAAGCGGAAGCACTCGGAGCCGTCGTCGGTGGCGAAGGGCGGCTGGCCGCTGCCCGCAGGCTGGCCGGGGCACGAGTGCTCGTCGGTCCAGTCGCAAGCGCAGAGCTGGTCGGTGAAGGCGAAGGAGTCCTGGCCGGGGGAGAGGGGGGGGGGGGTGGCGGAGGGGGGGGTGGGTGGGGGGGGGGGGCGGTGTGCCGGACGGGGGCGGGGGGCGGCGGGCGGTGTGGAGGGGTCGGACGGGTTGGGGGGGGTGTGGAGGGGTTGGAGGGGGTGTGGAGGGGTTGGAGGGGTTGGAGGGGGGTCTGGAGGGGTTGGAGTGGTGTGGAGTGGTTGGAGGGGTTGGAGGGGTGTGTGGCGGAGGCCTGCGCCCCGAGGACGGACGTGACGTCGTGGTCGAAGGAGGCTCCGTGCTCCTCCCAGGGCGGGTCTGCGGTCGTCGCCGACATGCCGGACGAGATCCACCTGCGCCTCGGGCAGCGGTGGCGGTGGCTTGGGGCTGCGGGCGGCGCGGTGGCTTGGGGGCTGCGGGCGGCGCGGTGGCTGGAGCAGAGCCGACAGGGGAGCGGGAGGTGTGATGGGAGGGAGGTGCGCCTGCGCGGCTCGGTGTTCCACTCGCGCGAGACTGCGAAGCCGCCCGGGCGGGGCCACGAGACGAGGACGCGGAGGGAGAGGTTCCGCCCCGAGAGCGAGTGGTCTTCCTTGTGCTCCTCGATGTTCAGGTCGAGTGCCTCGCGCGCCGTCGTGTGCTCGATCGGCACCCACGCGCCGCCGAGGTAGTCGTTCGAGTTGAGCCAGTCCTCGTCCCACAGGTCCACGCGCGCCCGGGCGGCGTCCCACCCATCCGCGTCGCGCGACGCCTTGAGCAGGTTCAGCGCGGGCGGGAAGTGGCAGCACGTGTGCGCCATCTCCTCCTTGTGCCACCGCGGCTGCACCTCCGTCGCGTTGAGGTCGTAGCCCCAAAAGGATTTTTTGGTCGCCTCGGTCCAGTTCGTGCGCCACTCCGCGGCGCAAAAGTCCGTCTCGTCCAGGCACTCGCGCTCCCAGCACTTGTGCCGGCCCTGCGCCTTGTCGCGCGGGCAGTGGCGCACGTCACGCCCGCGCACGATGCACGAGGACGTTCCCCACTCGCCCTCGAGCGTGACCGACGCGTATGGCTGCACCGGCGTCGAGAACTTGCCAGCGTGGAGGAGGCAGATGTAGACCATGCGTCTGTCCCAAGCGCCTTGGGCGCCTTATTTGTGCGGGAAAAGAATTTTATCGTCCAACACTTTCGATATTCGGTGCAGAAACCCCGGCCATGCCCATGTAAGAGCCAGTTTTTGCCACTTCGGTTAGCTCTTGTGGGTCCGATATCGAGACCCAAATATTTATCCCCGCGATCAGAGGCCAAGACATCAGTTTTTGCCAACGCTTCGCGTTCGAGGTCTCTATTTCTGCGTTTCCCTCGCTTCGCCCGTCGACCAACGTCCTGCATGGCGACCCGCGAATCCCGGAGGCCGGAGTTCGCGGGCCGCGAGACTCTGTTCAAGGATGTGGGCGACGAGCACACGTGTGGAGGCCTTGCGACGCACCCACACACACACACACACACACATGCATGCATGCATGCACAGACAGACAGCCCCTTCCCCTCCCCCCCCCCCCAAGACCTTCCCAAGGGCGAGGACACGCGCAGGCCGCACCTCTAGTGAGGCCCGCATAGTATGTGGGAGACTCATGCCGCCGCCCCTGCCACCCCTGTGTCAGTGTGCCCGTGGTAGTGAGAGACTGCCGGTGAGAAGCCGGAGGAAGGTCGCTTCCTAGACTGAGATGAGACCGCCAGTGGAGTTGGGATTCCACCGTGCACCGCGCTGCGAGCCTGTCGTGTCCCTTGTCAGGAGCAGGAGAGGAGAGCCCACCTGTCCCCCTGATCGTCCTTCCAAAATCCTGCTCGTGCAGGTGGGGACCCTGCCAGCGCGGTTTTCCTTTCTTTTCCCAGGCGAGGACGATGGCTTCTAAGGAAGCCGTCGTCTGCGCCTTAATCGTGCGTGCGCGAGAGCCTTTCGTTGTGAAATTCTTTCCCACCGAGGCGTCGCTGCAAATGGATGCACCGGCCGCTGCAGGCGCGGCCGCACACGAGGACCTCGCCACCACGCTCCCGGCGCCACTACGCCGCCTCCTCGTCGACGGCGCTCCTCCCTCGACGGTTCCAACAGAAGCCCTTCGTGCCGCGCTGCGCCTCGACGACTCGTCAGCCGGGAGCGGAGCGCCCGGCTCGTCGCTCCGCTCCCTGCGAATGCTGAAAATGCTGCAGGGCCTTCCGCCAGAGGCGCCGACCGCCGCCGTCGACCCGCCGCTCCTGACGCTGCCAGGCGCCCTCGACGCTCGTGCGTGCGCGGCACTGCGAGCAGCGGTGGACGCGTCGCTCGAGGGTGGCGGCGGCGGGGAGCGAGGCGAGGGAGCGGCCGAGCTGGCCGAGCTGCGCGACCACTTGCTAGCGCGCTCCTTCTCCTCGTCGCTCACGCTCGACCGCGACGGCCTCGAGCGCATCGCTGGCGCGGCCGCCGTCGCCGCGCTCTGGCGGCTCCCGGCGGCCGTGGCGAGGGCAGCGGCAGCCGTGGGCGCGGCGCCTGCTGCCGAGGAGCCCCTCGGCGGCGGGCGCGGCTTCGAGGGCGATGTGGAGGTGATCGTGCGGCGGTACGTGCCGGGAGCGAGGCCATGGGTGCCCTTCCACTACGACCGCGCCGCGTGCACCGTCAACGTCGCGCTGTCCGACGACGAGGCGCACGGAGGCGGCGTCCTCCTCGCCTACACGGCGGCGCGCGGCGCGTGGGCGGTGGGCCGGAGGGAGGGAGATGGAACGGCTCACGGGCCCTGCCTGCTGCACGCCGTGACGAGGGTCACGGCAGGCGCGAGGTACAGCTTGGTGCTCTTTTTCGGGCCGCGGAGAGGCGGAGCCGGGGGGGGCGGGTGAGAGCGCCGATAGTGGACCGGGGAGTGGTGTGGACCAACGAAGGCTGCGGTGCACTCGCGTGCGGATTTTGCGGTAATTTAAACGTGTGTGCGGTGGTGCCGGACCAGTGCGGAGACCCCCCCCCCCAGCCCCACCCGCGAGAGAGCCCACTCTCTGTCCACCGGCCACCGGCACCGGGCCACCGCAACTTTCGAGATAGATAGAGAGTTGTTTAGCAATACCAAACAACTCTAACACTCACACGTCATTTGGGGCCTGGAGCCCTGTTCACGCGCGCGCGAGAGAAAGTCGGGAGGAGGGCAAGGTCCCATAGGACGCCCTCTCTCTCTGCAGCAGAACAACGACGTCCCTACTGTGAACGGCGGATTTCAGGAAAAAGCCCGCCACGGTTACGCCGAGCCGCGCAGCAGAACACCGACAATCCTACTGTGAACGGCGGATCTTGGAAAAAACCCGCCGCGCTGACAGATGTTTCTGGTTCGGTGTCACCAAAGTGCTGCCGGCAGCTTGATAGCAGCTTGTGGCGGCTGCGGGATAGCAGACAGGACTTCAGTCCTTGCTGCGTCGGCCGCTCGGCGCGAGCCCGATAGCCACGAGCGCTGCACAGGCAGCAAACACCAGCATGAGCCTCTCTTCGCCGTGGTGGTGGCACCCGCCTCCGCCTCCGCCTCCGCCTCGACCTCCGCCGTGGTGGCACCCGCATCCCTCGCCGCCAGAGGCGCCCTCGCCCTGGACCCCGCCACCACCTCCTGCACCGCCGCCTTTGCCTCCGCCGCCGCCGCCGCCGGACTTTCCGCCAGGGGTGACACAGCCAAACCCACCGCCGCCGGTGCCGCCCTGGCCGCCGGGGCACCAGCCACAGCCTCCCCAGCCCCCGCTACCGCCGCCGCCGCCGCCGTCGCCGCCGCCGCCGCCTTCGCCTCCCCACCCCCCCCTACCGCCACCGCCAGGGCCCCCGCCCCCGCCGCCGCCTTCGCCGCCGCCGACGCCGCCGCCGAAGCCGCCGCCGACGCCGCCGCCTTTGCCGAAGCCGCCGCCGACGCCGCCGCCTTCGCCTCCCGCGGCCCCGCCCTCGCCTCCGACCCCGCCGCCTCCGACGCCGCCGCCGACGCCGCCGCCGACGCCGCCGCCTTCGCCTCCCGCGGCCCCGCCCTCGCCTCCGACCCCGCCGCCTCCGACGCCGCCGCCGACGCCGCCGCCGCCGCCGCTCGCCCCACCCCCACCCTTCCACGCCGACTTCGTCGAGAAGCTCGGCGGGACGGTGCGGACGGGGTACGAGACCGTGGCGCCCGTCGTCAAGGAGCTGGAGAAGGAGCTGGGCGTCCCTGAGCGGTCGCTGGAGTTGGCGCTGGGAGTAGCCGGGTTGCTCTTCCTGGCGCTCTGCTTCTCCCGCTGCTGCTGCCGGCGGCGCGAGCCGCCTCACAAGCGGCTCGGAGAGTCCGACGAGGAGGAGGCGGGGGGCGGCAAGCCGAGTCCGCGGCGGCCGAAGCGCCGCTCAGATGCCATGCCGTTATTGCCCTCAAACCGGTCCGCAGCGGAGCTGGAGCTGGAGGAGCAGGTGGCGGAGCTGGAGCGGCGCCTCCCCGTGAGCAAGGCCACAGAACTGGCGGAGCAGGTGGCGCACACAAACCGTCCCGCAGCGGAGCTGGAGCTGGCGGAGCAGGTGGCGGAGCTGGAGCGGCGCCTCTCCGTGAGCAAGGCCACAGAACTGGCGGAGCAGGTGGCGCACACAAACCGGTCCGCAGCGGAGCTGGAGCTGGAGGAGCAGGTGGAGGAGCTGGAGCGGCGCCTCTCCGTGAGCAAGGCCACAGAACTGGCGGAGCAGGTGGCGCACACAAACCGGTCCGCAGCGGAGCTGGAGCTGGAGGAGCAGGTGGAGGAGCTGGAGCGGCGCCTCTCCGTGAGCAAGGCCACAGAACTGGCGGAGCAGGTGGCGCACACAAACCGGTCCGCAGCGGAGCTGGAGCTGGAGGAGCAGGTGGAGGAGCTGGAGCGGCGCCTCTCCGTGAGCAAGGCCACAGAACTGGCGGAGCAGGTGGCGCACACAAACCGTCCCGCAGCGGAGCTGGAGCTGGCGGAGCAGGTGGCGGAGCTGGAGCGGCGCCTCTCCGTGAGCAAGGCCACAGAACTGGCGGAGCAGGTGGCGCACACAAACCGGTCCGCAGCGGAGCTGGAGCTGGAGGAGCAGGTGGCGGAGCTGGAGCGGCGCCTCTCCGTGAGCAAGGCCACAGAACTGGCGGAGCAGGTGGCGCACACAAACCGGTCCGCAGCGGAGCTGGAGCTGGAGGAGCAGGTGGAGGAGCTGGAGCGGCGCCTCTCCGTGGAGGCGGCGGCGGAGGCGGCGAGGGTGGCAGCGGAGGAGGAGGCGGCGGCGGAGGCGGCGAGGGTGGCAGCGGAGGAGGAGGCGGCGGCCGAGGCGGCGAGGGTGGCAGCGGAGGAGGAGGCGGCGGCCGAGGCGGCGAGGATCGAGGCCGAGAAGGCGGCGTCGGAGGAGGCGGAGCGGCAGGCGGCGGAAGCGGCGGCGGCCGAGGAGGCGGCGGCGGAGGCAGCGGCTGCCGAGGCTGCCCGCGCCGCTGCGGTGGCTGCCGAGGCGGCAAGGGCGGCCGTGGAGGCGGCGGCGGCGGCGGAGGCGGCGAGGTTGGCTGCGGAGGCCCGGCTGTCGGCGCAGAGATCGCAGGTGGCGCGGGCCGCGAGGTCTGAGCGGGAGTCGTGACACTGACAGACAGAGGCAGCCCAATGCTGCTCCTGCTCGCCGTCATGGGCACGGCTGTCTCTCCGGATTCCGAATTCGACCTCTTCCGTCGATCGATCGAGCCGCTCCCCTGCTGTCATGTCAAAGGCTCGCCCCCGCTGGCTGTCACTCTCCTGGCGAGTAGAGGCACACGCACGCTCTCTCGAGGTCTCTTGCTGAATCCAAGGCTTGAAGCTAAGCAGGGCTACACAATGACCCTATAGTGTTCTAGCCGTGCATTGACTAGACCATCGTGCGCGCCTGCTTACTGTCCCAAGAGAGCAATACGGGTACGGTACGTTGCCGTCGATTGGCGGCACGGAGGATATGTCGCTCTATCGGCCGACTACACGGTGAGCCATACGGACCTTGCAGAAAACCTTTTCCTTCTAAGCAGGGCTCTACACAATGACCCTAAAAATAAAATATTCTTAGCTTCAAGCCCCCCTCCGAGACTGGAGACAGTCACACCCCAGTATCAGACCAGGGGGAGTGCCCCCCGCCCCCATTTGCCCTGTGGCTGACTACCCCCTCCCCCCGTCGCTGTTTTGGCTCTGCTGCACACACCGAGCAGCTACTGTGCTTGCTTGTGCGTCTTGGGAACGGGGTGTGTTTTTGTGTGAACGGAGCTCGGCAGAAGGAGCGCGTCGCTGCCATCCTCGCGGGCACGGACGCTGCGGGCGCGGGCGCGGGAGTGGAGGAGGCGCTCAATTGCTGGGAGGAGGGTGCGTACGAAGCGGAGACGCTGGAGACGCTCGCCGAGTTCGGCGATTGAGCGCCTCCCTCTCTCTCCGGCTGCGCGCATGACCGGTGCGGACTCCGAGTCGGCGTCTAGCGCGCGCGATAAGGTTTTTGCTCGCCTTCCCTGGGACCCCGTGTTGCATGTCACTGTCATCACTGTGCGATTTCGGGGCCCGGGTTGTGCGTTTAATCGCTAAGGCTCTAATATATTGCTCCAATACTTACAGAAGCGATCAATCTCCAATATATTGTCAATACTTAGAGGGAGCTGGGCCTGGGCAGGCCAAGGGGGGCTCAATATATCGATATATCCAGCGATGTGAGGTCCATCCCGGGCTTGGGAACACCCTAAAACCGCTCAAAATGGGTCCAAATTGCTTCAAAATCGCTTGGGTCGCATCAAAATCGCTTTGACCTCGCGAATCTTTCGATTTTAGCCACCATCTAGGCGATATTTGGGGGAAATGTTCACATTTATGCTTTTGGGGGTGAAAATCAGCGATCAATATGTCAATATATTGTCAATACTTAGAGGGAAGGCTGTCAATATTCAATATCAATACTTAGAGGGGCGAGAATCAATCTTTTTAAAGAGCCTTAGTACGTGAACGGAGCTGCGGCGGGCGTGGGGCGTGCACTTTGCGCGCGAGTTCGCGCGGCACCGCATCCGACGCGTGGTGTTCGTGGGGGCCCCGCGGCGACAGCCGGGCAGGCCTCTCGCGACGGCCGATGGCGACTGGCCGGCGCTGTCGGCGGGCGAGTTTGCGGCGCACGCGCTGCGCGTAGGCGGCGCGTGGGCGGGTGGCCCGCCCGGCCGTCGGTGAGCACCGGACGCAAGGGTCGGTCGGTCGGCTCCTAACCAACCCCTGCCTAGACGAGTACAGCTAAAGAGTACCCGGGCCTCCGTGTGGGGGCCCGTGAACATCTTTAGCTTGTGAGCCAGGAAAAGAGTTGGCTCCTAACTCGCTGCATATAGTAGCGATAGCTCACTAGCTAGAGCTCACACTAGAGGCCGTCATCGCATTCGCCCTGGGACCCAGCGCTGACTTCTGACTGTCGTTGCGGTCTATCCCTTTCTCGACTGTCTGAGCTTGTGCGTCTTGGGTCGTGGTTGTGTTTTTGTGTGAACGGAGCTTCTCTTGCCGTGATTGGCCGGCAGGTGCCCAGAAAATGGTCTGGTACCTCGGGCGAGCTGGCGCGTGTGTAGACCGCATCGGCGGCCCTGGGAAGTACGACTCCGCGTCGACGTCCAACAGGCTCTCCTACGCAGAGAATCACGCCACTTGCCGCCGGTCCTGCGACGTCGGCGCTTTCTGCGTCGGCTACAGCTTTTACGCTGCGCTCGTCGGAGGTCAGGTCGAGTGCAAGACCTATAAGGCGCCAGCACCGGAGGACGCGATTGCGGGCGCAACGCCCTCGAGCGGCACGACGTGCTACGAAAAAATATATTCACCGGCGCCGTCGCTGCCCCCTCCGACCTCGCCGTCGCCCCAGCGGCCGCCGCCCTCGCCGCTGCCGCCGCAGCCGCCCTCGATGCCGCCGCCGCCGCCGTCGCCGCCGTCGCCGCCTCCACCCTCGCCTCCACCCTCGCCGCCTCCAGCCTCGCCGCCCCCCACGCCGCCTCCACCATCGCAGCCCCCGACGCCGCCCCCGCCCTCAGCCCCGCCACCGCCGCCGTCCCCACCGCCGCCGTCGTCGCCGCCCTCGCCGCCGCCGCCCTCACACCCGCCGCCGCTGCCGCCTCCGTCGCTGCCACCCTCGCCGCCGCCGCCCTCGCCTCCAGCCGCGCCGTCCCCGTCACCGCCGACCTCGCCACCGCCGCCCTCATCTCCACCCTCGCCGCCGCCGCCCTCGCCTCCAGCCGCGCCGCCCCCGTCACCGCCGACCTCGCCGCCGCCGCCCTCATCTCCACCCTCGCCGCCGCCGCCCTCGCCTCCAGCCGCGCCGCCCCCGTCACCGCCGACCTCGCCGCCGCCGCCCTCATCTCCACCCTCGCCGCCGCCGCCCTCGCCGCCGCCGCCGTCCCCGCCGCCGCCATCCCCGCCGCCGCCTCCGCCGCCGCCTCCGCTTCCGCCTCTGTCGCCCTCGCCTTCCCCGCCACCACCTCCTGCACCACCGCCTCCGCCGCCGCCGCCGCCCCCGCCGCCGTCGCCGCCAGGGGTGACACAGCCAAACCCACCGCCGCCGATGCCGCCCTGGCCGCCGGGGCAGCAGCCAAAGCCTCCCCACCCACCCCTACCGCCGCCGCCATGGCCCCCGTCCCCGCCGCCGCCTTCGCCTCCCGCGGCCCCGCCCTCGCCGCCGCCTTCGCCTCCCGCGGCCCCGCCCTCGCCGCCGCCTTCGCCGCCGCCGACGCCGCCGCCGAAGCCGCCGCCGACGCCGCCGCCTCTCTCGCCTCCACCAACGCCGCCGACGCCGCCGCCGACGCCGCCGCCGACGCCGCCGCCTTCGCCTCCCGCGGCCCCGCCCTCGCCTCCGACCCCGCCGCCTCCGACGCCGCCACCGAAGCCGCCGCCGCTGCCGCCTCTCTCGCCTCCCGCGGCCCCGCCCTCGCCAGCGACCCCGCCGCCTCCGACCCCGCCGCCGCCGACGCCGCCGCCGCCGCCGCTCGCCCCACCCCCACCCTTCTACGCCGACTTCGTCGAGAAGCTCGGCGGGACGGTGCGGACGGGGTACGAGACCGTGGCGCCCGTCGTCAAGGAGCTGGAGAAGGAGCTGGGCGTCCCTGAGCGGTCGCTGGAGTTGGCGCTGGGAGTAGCCGGGTTGCTCTTCCTGGCGCTCTGCTTCTCCCGCTGCTGCTGCCGGCGGCGCGAGCCGCCTCACAAGCGGCTCGTGGAGTCCGACGAGGAGGAGGCGGGGGGCGGCAAGCCGAGTCCGCGGCGGCCGAAGCGCCGCTCAGATGCCATGCCGTTATTGCCCTCAAACCGGTCCGCAGCGGAGCTGGAGCTGGAGGAGCAGGTGGCGGAGCTGCGCCTCTCCGTGAGCAAGGCCACAGAACTGGCGGAGCAGGTGGCGCACACAAACCGTCCCGCAGCGGAGCTGGAGCTGGCGGAGCAGGTGGCGGAGCTGGAGCGGCGCCTCTCCGTGAGCAAGGCCACAGAACTGGCGGAGCAGGTGGCGCACACAAACCGTTCCGCAGCGAAGCTGGAGCTGGAGGAGCAGGTGGCGGAGCTGGAGCGGCGCCTCTCCGTGAGCAAGGCCACAAGGCCGGAAGTAGCATCACTCGTTCAGGTGGCGCGGGCCGCGAGGTCTGAGCGGGAGTCGTGACACTAACACAGAGGCGCCCCCTTCGTGACGCCCGCCCCGGGCGACGAGCGGGGCGGCGGGCGGGGTGGCGCGGGGTCGTGACTCGTGTCAGTGTATGTAGCTCTTAGAGAGCGTGCAACGCTCGCTTCCGAGCTCTCACGCCGCGCGTAGGGCCTTTAGGGGCCTAGAGAACACACACCCCTCTCCCTTTTCTCTCCCCAGTAAGCGAAAAGTACGTAAAGACTAAAGTACGTGTACCCGAAGTTGGACTGCTGAGACAGGGTTTGTGGACACCCGTACCTTTCGAAAAGAGTCCTTAAGCCGCTATGCCCATTTCTTCTTTATCCGGGGGTTTCTTCAAAAGAAAGAAAGAAAACAGACCCCAAGAGCCAAGTCCCAACACGTACACGACGACACAATCCACATGATTAAACATTAATTACTTGTGTCGCTAATGTTCAAACAAGCGGTCGTGTCGTGCAGCTCGGGTGCTGGGGGGGGTCGTGGGAGCCGCTCGGGACCATTCTAAAGGCGTGTTTTGGTAGCTGGGGCCTCGAAAGCGCCCCCGGGGCCCTCTGCAGGACCTCTCTGGAGCCCCAGACTAGGTCCAGCCCTGGGTGAGCCGGGTTGTGACATTTGGCGATTCCGCGGCTTACTGGGTCCCTGAGCTGCTCCCCGTGTGCGATTCTTGTGGCCCAGGCATGGTACTGATAGTAAACGGGTCAGAACCGGCCAAACACAGGCTACAGCCCCACACGCGCCCGCCATAGCTCCTGGAGAGCATGCGCGAGTGACGCGCTGCAAGCCGCGAGAGTGGCATCAGAGGCAGGAACGACGTGCTCTTGCTGCACCTCGCAGCTGCACCAAGTGTGCTCGCAGTGTATGCCACGGCCGCCGCCTGCGGCATTGCTCTCGTGCAGCTAGGCGACGCAGGTCCATCAGCAGGGCTCATCCAATGCGAGCGCACATTGTGCGTAGCCGCGGGCAGGTGGCAGTGCACAGCCGCACACCGGCTGTGGCGGCTCGAATGCCCCCGGCAGCAATGCTGGTTATTAACTTGCGTATTGGGGCCGCAGCAGACTGCTGCTGTGGCAACAGCAGCAGCCTGCTGCTGCCTGATTCAGTCAAGCCAGCGGTGCAGCGAGGCGTGCAGAATTCGCGCGGTTTGGTACCTCCTGAGGCTGAGCGCGTTCAGACCCGGTGACCGGAGTTGGATGGTTCGATGGAGCTCGGCGAGCTCCATCGAACCATCCATGGCCGGACGGCGGAGCGTGAGGTGGCGAGCGGAGAGATGTACCGCAAGACGAGAAAAACACGGATCTGACGCGATGTCAGTTCAACCTCACTCTCATCTCTATAGAGCTCTACTTTCAGATACAAAACGTCAGATCTGGCTCACCCAGGGCTGGACCTAGTCCCCAAAACGGCGCCTGCAGGGCGGCTCGCGGCTTTGAGGCTCGTAAAACGGGTGCCGCTGGCATCGGCCCGATGCCTGTGTATCACCACGTGCCGATATCGCGCACGAGTCAGCCGCGAGAGAGTCCGTCCAAGCCTCGGAACGAGCCCAACGGGGCCATTTTGGCCCCTCGGCGCCTTCTGCCGACCTTTGGCGCCCGGTTTGGTGCCACCCTGCGGTCTTCAGACGCATCTAAGGTGCTCCCATGATGTTTCTACATCGGGACGTGTCGTGGCAGCCGAGGTAGGTACGCCCTTCTCACAGCCCCGGCGCCCACGCCTCGACCTTCTTGGGCAGCAGCTGGATCGACAGGTCCTCTCCGTGGCCTAGGCAGCCGCGTTCGCCCTCGCCCCAAGTAAAGACGGCGCCGTCGGCGGCGCGAGCGAGGCTGTGGTCGCCTCCAGCCGACACAGCGACGACGCGCCGCCCCGCCAAGGCCTCGACCTTCTTCGGCAGCAGCTGCGTCTCCACGTCGCCGTGGCCCAACCGGCCAGAGAATCCCCAGCCCCAGCTCCAGACGGCGCCGTCGGCGGTGATGGCGAGGCTGTGGCTGCGTCCAGCCGAGACAGCAACGACGTGCTGGCCAGCAAAGTTCTCGATCTTCTTCGGCAGCGGCTGGTCCTGCTGGTTGCCGTGGCCCAGCTTGCCAGAGGCTCCACGGCCCCAGCTCCAGACGGCGCCGTCGGCGGTGAGGGCGAGGCTGTCTTCGCCTCCAGCCGACACAGCGACGACGCGGTGCCCAGCGAAGGCCTCGACCTTCTTCGGCTGCCACTGGGCCTGCTGGTCGCCGTGGCCCAGCTTGCCTCCGGCTCCGCCGCCCCAGCTCCAGACGGAGCCGCCGCCGGTGATGGCGATGCTGTGGCTGCGTCCAGCCGACAGAGCGACGACGCGCTGGCCAGCCAAGGCCTCGATCTTCTTCGGCAGCAGCTGGTTCTGCTCGTCGCCGTGGCCCAGCTCGCCCGCGTAGCCTGCGCCCCAGCTCCAGAGGGCGCCGTCGGCGGTGAGGACGAGGCTGTGGACGAATCCAGCCGACACAGCGACGACGCGCTGGCCAGCAAAGGCCTCGACCTTCTTCGGCAGCAGCTGGTTCTGCTCGTCGCCGTGGCCCAGCTCGCCCGAGTAGCCTGCGCCCCAGCTCCAAACGACGCGCCGTCGGCGGCGAGGGCGAGGCTGTGGTAATCTCCAGCCGCCACGCTCACGGCGCGCTCGTCACCCAGCGTTGACAGGAGGCGGGTCGGTGTGTTGAGCCGCGTCACGCCCTCGCCGTGGCCGAGAAGGCCTGAAAATTCCTCCTCCTCCTCCTCCCCCCCCTCGCCCTCCGTTGCCGCTGACCCGCACGACGAGAGCCGCCCCTCGCCGTCGATGAAGACGCTGTGCCGTTCGCCTGCTGCCGCCCTCGCTGGCCGGTTGGACTCGTGCAGCAACGCCGAATAGCACAGCCACCGCACGGCGCAGTTCTCGTCCTCTGGCTTCGCCGGCAGCTCGAAGCCGCGCTCTTGCGCCCACAAGCGGATGCCCTCTGCCGCGAGCGAGGCGTGAAAGAGACGCGAGACGGCCGCGACGCGAGCGATGTCGATGGGGCTGTCGAAGCGGGAGAGGACGCGCTCGAGGAGCTCCCTAGGGAGGTCGAGGAGCCGGGCGGGCGGCGGCGCGTCCGGCGAGGGAGCGGCGGTGGTGGCGGAGGCGAGGCGGCGCGAGCGGCGGCGCGGCGGGCTGGACATCGCGAAGAAAAGAATTTTACGCCGGAAAGAATTTTGCAACCAAGAATTTTAGAACTCAAAAGAAATTTAGCAAAACGCTGCCTCGCACGACACTGGGCACGGGACTGGCGCGCACTGGCACTAACACACGGAAAAGAATCTTACGGAAAAGAATTTAACATCTCGTGAACTTACGCGCGACTGCACTCCAAGTGCTCCAAGTGCTCCAAGGCTCTATCTCACAGCAGACTGCAGGCGCGACACAGGTGCGGACTGGCGCGTGCTAGCACTAGGTAGGTAGGTAGTAAGGTGAAGAACAGCCAGGCTCGGACTGGACACCAACGCGGTATGGGTGGACGCTGGACAGATGATGACGACACGCACGAGCGACACACAGACACAAACAAGCTCACAAGACACACAGCCAGCTGGCTGCCACACACCCTGAGTCGGCGTACACATAACTCAGGGCCACATCCTCCATGTCGCCCCCCCCAGCACTCCACGGTGCCAAGGGCACAAACAAGGGCACTAACACTCGAGGAAAAGAATTTTACAAGAAAACTCCACAGGAAAAGAAAACGAATCTGGAGGGTGAGTTGACCAAGGGGTTGTGCGCCAAGCCCTCCTGCTCGGCTCCAGCCGGTAGACAAGTGTTGTCATCAACAGAGTAGAAGAATCTGACCTCGGGGCCGATGTGACCAAGCGCTGGTATAGCGTGGTTTACCTCACACCCATGGTCTCACAGTGTGCCGGCAGTCGCCGAGCAGTGTCGCTCACACAAGCCGCAGCACAAGTGACTGAGGGCCAGTGAGGGCGAGCCCATCGCTGTCACAGCTGTGGCAGCCGCACAGTAGGCTGTGTCAGCTGTGCAGAGTGTGTGAGCAGCAGAGGAGCTGCTCTCCAGGCTTCTGTCGCAAAGAGCTGCATGCCACCGAAAGCGCTGTCGAGGTTCGCCGAGCGCGGCGCAGGTTGAGGGAAGCCGCCACCGACGAGCGCGTTGGACTTTTCACTCCGGACAAAGACGGGTACACGCACACAAGCCGCGGTCGTGTACCCGTCTTAGCGGCGAGGCGCGGGACCGTCTGTGGCGAAGTGGGTCGCGTCCCTCACCCTTTAATCGCCACGCGACAAGACACGCCGGAGCGGACCGAATCGGTTTCGCCACGCGACGAGACGACGTGAGCGGACCTAACCGCCACGCGACGAGACACGCCGGAGCGGACCTAATCGCCACGCGACAATCAGACGGAGCGTGAGCGGACCTAATCGCCACGCGACAGCCACATGAGCCCGTGACATACGGCACGAGCCGTGACATACTGCAGAGCAGCTGCGAGCTGGCCTTGCATCCCACCCAGCCCGGGGCAGCTACGGCCGCCACCCTCCTACCGGGCAACGACCCCAACCTCGTCGATGGGCCTTTTTGAGACTCACTGGAATCGACTTCCCCGGCAATCGGCGCGATGGGCCTTATTTGGGCGCCGACGCTCGGGGTCGTCTGGCAACGGCACACGGGAGCTCGAGACGCAGCTCTCGGGGCCAGCCAACCCAGGAGTCGTTTAGGACCAATCTCAATGACAATCTATATCAACATGAACGACGGGGACTCGGACGCGATGGATAACCACACCACACATGCACATGTGCATGTGCTTGTCGCGCGCCGAGCGACAATCGGGCGTAACGCGCGAGCGAGCAGATGTGTGAGCAGATGTGTAGCGCTCTTGGTCGGGCAATCGGACGCGGCGAGAGGCGTGGGGCGGTCGGCCAGCACAGTCTAGTGCGACTTCCGGGCGCCAACTAATCAGCGAGCTCGTGCCCGGCAAACTCAACCACCGTCTTTGCCGCGGCGCGCACAGACCAGCACCTGTGCAGCAGAGGGGAAAGGGTCACAACATGAACATTGTGGGCTTTGAGTGCGAGAAGTCGTTCGCACGCGAGGTCGGCGGCCAGGTTGGCGACGTCAGGCGGGTACCTGCCCTCAATAGGGAAAATCCCGAGCGGATAGTAGTTCGGAAAGTTGGCGAAGGCGGGGTTGAGCACGCCGCTGTAATGCCCAAAGGGCAAGTTCGGGTCGTCCGTCGCCGTCATCCATACCGGTGGGATTGTCGGCCGGGGCAGCTCGTCGCCGGGGAGCTTTTCCTCGAGGAGGTAGCCCTGCGTCTTGCCGTCGCCGTCATAGCCCCACTTGCCGAGGTTGGTTGTTGGGTCGGGTGGCTTGCCGGAGTCGTCGCTGACCAAAGGGGCCCACTGCGTCGGCATAGCATTCTTCGCTGAGTCTTTGCTGGGATACGAGTAGACGAGGAAGTTGACTTTCTTCCCTGTCGACGAGGTAGGCTCGACGCCGTGGTACCTGTTTTCGATCGTTTCGAGATCGTTGAACACGATGATCTCGGGGCCCTGCCTCTTGAAGATGGACAGTTTTGAGTCAGGCATCTTGATCTCGGAGCCCTTGATGACGCCGTCGTAGGCGAAGAACTGGGCCGTGGCCTCCACGATGGCCGCGGCGAACTTGGGTGGCAACTTGACCAACTTGTCCAACTTGTCTGTAGGTGGGGGGGGGGGGGGCTGCGTTTCCCGCAGGGTCGACTCGAATATCTTTTCATGCGGCGGCGGCGGGGAAGGGGCGGCGGGGGTGGCTTTGTCATCTAGATGGACCTTTGTCATCCGGGTCGTCGACTCGAACATCTTTGTACTCCGGGCGCTTGCCCCACGAGCCGTACGGCCCGTTTAGTATGGGATACTTTGGTGGGTAGTTCTTGTCGCACTTGCCCGTCTCCTTGTCCGGCACGTTGCAAAACTCGTCGAGGTAGCAGGATTGCGAGACGTCTCCGGCGTCAAAGATCGCCGACATCGACAGGTAGGCGCTTGACGGAAGCCCAGGGGGAAGCCCGACGGGGAAGCCCATGCAAAGGGCGACATTGTCCACAGGGGAGGACTGGATAGTCATGTTGACCACCTTGGTCACTCCGCGAGCGACCGCCGGAGCAATCTTGCTCGACTGCAAATATCTGTACGCGCCGCAAACGGTGGGTCGGTTGTGGCGAGAACAGAGGGCGAATGAAGGAGCGGGGAATGCGCGCACCCCGAATCGTCGAATAGCAGCTTGGTGGGCGCCTTTGACATGTTGCCGTCGGGCCAGCCATAAAGAGGCACGTCGGCCGAGTACTCCAGATTCTTCGTCATCCACTCCTGAACCTTCGGCGGAAGCCAGCTGAAGGGAGGGCATCCCAAGATGGAGGCGGCGATCTCGCCTGATGACCCCGCCAGAGCGTTGGTCCCAGCTGCCACCGCATCCTTGAGGAGGAAGGCGCCGCAGTTGAACCTGGTGGCGGTGTGGGGAGGGCGGGGGCGTGCTTTGGGGAGGGCGGGCTGGGCGGCGGCGGCGAGGGCGGCGGCGGGCTGGGAGGCGGTGGCGAGGGCAATGGGGACGACGGACCTGACCGAGGGCACGGAGACCTCATCCCCATCAGTCGACGGGAATGGCAGGGCCGGCCAGCCCCACAGCCAGCCGCAGCACCCCTGAGCGGGGACAGGCCCAGCGAAGTACTTGGTCTCCACGCGATCGGGGGTCGCCGTGAACAGCATCGACGTGACCCCGGCGTACTCTTCCTGCTTTCGCTTCTCGGTCACGCACTGCGGTAGTGCGGGCGTGAGCACAACCTCGCCGTCGGGCTCGAGCACGTACCCTGCCTCGTCGCGGACAGTCTTGTCAAGGTTCGTCGCGAGCTCTTTGTACGTCGCCGCAGCGCGGCTGCCGCTGCTGCCCGGCGCGACGAAGCGGAAGTTGATGTAGGGTGGTGGCGACCCGTCCTTGACGGTGACGAAGTCGCGGTCGCACAAGCAGGCGCAGCAGAAGCTCTCGTCCTTGGCGGCTTTGATTGAGTCCTTGTCCAGCGCCGTCCGCTTGTTTGCGTCGACGCCCATCACTTGGAGCGCAATCACTCCTGAAGCGCAGGTAAAGACGTCCGCGAGAACGTTGTTGAGCGGGCCGCACAGCGCACGGGGGAAAGCAAAGCAGACTCGCGGAATGCAGCACGGGCAGCAGTATGCGCATAGCCCGGCCTCACCGATCGAATCGACGTGGTGCCGTACGAGATCGCCTTGTCCGACCTTGATCGATTCGAGCCCGCGAAAGAAGCCCTCGGACGCCGGCCAAGGGGCAAAGCCACCGCCTTCGAGGCCGAGTGCCCAGCCGCCTTCGTATGCCACCTTCGCCTGCGCCTTCTTCGCTTTCTCCAGGAACTCGGGCGTTGGCTTCGGGACCGTGGGTGCCTTGGGCTTTTCCGCCATGGTGAGACCAACCTTGGAGACCAACTGGTCCAATCGAGGCGGGAGGGTGGCGCTCGTTTCAAGGGGGGACCCTTTTATGCAATTCGTCTCCCCTCGTGTCGAAGCCGAGAGGTGGGATTGTGGGCATGATTCGGGGCGGCCATGTGACGGGTCTCTTGGGGCCTCTACTCTGCTCTCTCTCGGACGAAAAATCATGCCCACAATCCCACTGCGAGGGGGTACTATAACTATCATTTAACAGTGCAACAACAGCCCGAGCATCGTGCGTCCTTCTCGCCATCCCGCATCCGTCAAAAGCTGGAGGGCAATGTCGACGGCGGCCTCCTGCATGATCGTCTCGTCGTCGCCAGTGGCTGGGTCTTCTGGCAGCTCCGACCGGACGGCTCCAACGCCCAGCATCTGAGACATGAACGCGAGGTCAAATTCTGGCACGTACGGCGGCAGCTCGGGCATCTGCCTCTGCCCCCTCGCCGCATCAGCGAGCGCGCTCGTGTCAGCTCGCCGCTCGCACTCGCTCCGCTCTCCAAAATGACATCGTGAGGCTGCAACGGTCTGCGAGCTCCTTTCGCCCAGCGGGTCCACCACAGAGTTCTCCCAGTCATGTGCCCAAATGCGCCCGCCGTTTTTCGTCATACCCCCCCCCTCCGATAACCGCCGACTTTGACCGGGTCCGGTTCTACCTCACTCTCATCTCTATACTTTCAGATAAACGTCAGATCTGCCTCACCCTGGGCTGGACCTAGTCTGCAAGGAGCGTGGCCGTCAGGTGGACGGACCGCTCGACTCCACTCGACTGGAAAGCGAAAGGGATGGGTCAAAGAGGTGCGAGGTGCCCGCTGGCCAGCTGGCAACGATCAGCCGTTCAGAACATATCCCGCTGGGCTGTTCAATATATTCTTTTATTCGCGCCCCCGCGCCCGCGCCGAGCCAAAGCGCAAAGGAGCTCCGCGGAGCCGCCACGCAATAATGTGGAATGGGCAAACGGTAACGGAGAACCGCGTCAGAGAACCCGGCCCGCGGTGTCAGTGAGCGCGGCGACGCACACGAAACGAGAGAGAGAGAGAGAGAGAGAGAGAGAGAGAGAGAGAGAGAGAGAGAGAGAGAGAGAGAGAGAGAGAGAGAGAGAGAGAGAGAGAGAGAGAGAGAGAGAGAGAGAGAGAGCTGGCATTTGAGCTGAGAGCAAGACCGAGAGAGGGGCACTGTGTCGCTGTGCACCGATGCACCGACCGCGCAACGCGCCCAGCCTGCGCCCAGCGCGCCGCGCCGCGCGGCCGCGCGCACCGCGCGTGGGAGTCGCCGCCCCGCGCGGAGCATCGAAGGGCCAAAGGGCCGGCCTGCGAGCCGCAGTCCGCCTCTGCTCTCCGCGATCGCGTCAGTCGACCCTGTAGTGGATCACCCGCTCTGGGTACACCTCCTCGCCTGTTCACAGCAGGAGGGTGTGAATAGTGGAGCTGTGAATAGAGCCGCTCTGGGGACACACCCTCGCCCGTCGCGGGGCGCGTGTGGCGCAGCCGGATCCGGAGCGCGAGCAGCCGGTGGTTCTCGCGCTGTCTGCCGAGCGTGAAGTCGCCGTGCAGCAGGTCGCCTACTCTCGGGTCATCTCGGGTAACCTCGGGCACTCTCGAGCGTGAAGTCGCCGCGCAGCAGGTCGCCTAATCTCGGGTCATCTCGGGTAACCTCGGGCACTCTCGAGCGTGAAGTCGCCGCGCAGCAGGTCGCCGGCGGCGGCGAGCTGCGGCGGGTGGAGGAGGAGGACCTGCGGCGGGGGAGATATGGGGAGATATGGGGAGATATGGTGTCTAGGGTGGTCTAGGGAGTGTGTCTGGAGGTGTCTAAGAGGTGTCTAAGAGGTGTCTAGGGGGTGTCTAGGGGGTGTCTAGGAGGTGTCTAGGAAGTGTCTAGGGGGTGTCAGGGGGTGTCTAGGAGGTGTCTAGGGGGTGTCTAGGGGGTGTCTAGGAAGTGTCTAGGAAGTGTCTGGGAGGTGTCTAGGGGGTGTCTAGGAAGCGCCTGCTGGCCCCAATGTGTCTCGAGGGGCGGCTCCGTCGAGAGGACGACGGGCGAGGAGGCGGGCGAGGAGGGCGAGCCCTCGAAGGCGGTGTCGAACCACGAGCCAAAGCCCGACACCTTGGGGAGATGGGGGGAGATGTGGGGAGATGTGGGGAGATATGGACCACGAGCCGAAGCCCGACCTCGGAGTCGCTCGAGAGAGTCAGCTCGAAGGGGCGAGTGACGGTCGCCACGTCCGCCTGGAGATATGGGGAGATGTGGGGAGATGTGGGGAGAGGTGGGGAGAGGTGGGGAGAGGTGGGGAGAGGTGGGGAGAGGTGGGGAGAGGTGGGGAGAGGTGGGGAGAGGTGGGGAGGGGTGGGGAGAGGTGGGGAGGGGTGGGGAGAGGTGGGGAGGGGTGGGGAGAGGTGGGGAGAGGTGGGGAGAGGTGGGGAGAGATGGGGAGAGGTGGGTGAGAGGTGGGGAGAGGTGGGTGAGAGGTGGGGAGAGGTGGGTGACGGTCGCCACGTCCGCCTGCGTGACCGTCGCCGTCTCGAAGTGGAGCAGCCTCGCCGCCTCGCCGACCACCTGCGGAGAAGGGCGTGTCGAGGACGCGTGTGGCGCTGTCGCGCGCGCGCGGGGGGGGGGGGGTCGGCCGGGTCGATGAGCTGCCATATCTCCATATCTCCCCCTATCTCCCCACATCTCCCCCCATCTCTCCCCACCCCCCCCCCATCTCCCCTATCTCCCCCCATCCCCCCCCATCTCCCCCTATCTCCCCCTATCTCCCGCCTCGGCCGGGTCGATGAGCTGCCAGAGGCAAGAGTGGAGCAGGTAGTCGCGCTGCTCCTGTGCGGGAGATAGGGGGAGATAGGGGGAGATAGGGGGAGATAGGGGGAGATAGGGGGAGGTAGGGGGAGATAGGGGGAGGTAGGGGGAGATAGGGGGAGGCGGTGGAGCAGGTAGTCGGCTGCTCCTGTGCGGCGCGGGCGCCGCGTCGTGGGCGTGTCGTGGACATATCGTAGCCGTGTCGTGGACATGTCGTGGGCGTGTCGTGGGCGTGTCGTGGCCACAGGAAAGGGTCGAGGAAGGGTCTAAGCAGTGTCTAGGACGGGTCTAGGAAGTGTCCAGGAGGGGGTGTCGGCGGTTGCTCCTGCTGCCACTCGGCGTCGAGCACGCTGATGTCGACGCCGTTCTCCCGCCCCATGAAGTCCTTGAAGTGGGACCACCCCGACACCTCTCGCTCGAACTCGCGCAGCTTTGGCGCGTACAGGCTGCTGCAGAGCGGCGCCAGGTAGATGGACGCGCTCGACGGGAAGAGCGCGCCGCCCGGCTTGAGCCACTTGTCTCGGGCTGTGAGGACAGCGAGTATTGCCTCGGAGAGGTGGGGAGAGGTGGGGAGAGGTGGGGAGAGGTGGGGAGAGGTGGGGAGGGATGGGGAGAGGTGGGGAGAGGTGGGGAGAGGTGGGGAGAGGTGGGGAGAGGTGGGGAGGGATGGGGAGATATGGGGAGAGGTGGGGAGAGACGGGGAGAGGTGGGGAGAGATGGGGAGAGATGGGGAGAGACGGGGAGATCGCGCCTGCAATGACGGGGTCTAGCATGGATTCGCGCAGCAAGAAGTAGCCCATCCACTCGGAGACAATCACGTCTACCTGCGGCCAAGAGGTGAGGCTAGGCTCCTTCTCCCTCCCCTCCCTCCCTCCCTCTCTCCCTCCCTCTCTGCTCTCTGCTCTCTTCTCTCTCTGCTCCTCCCTCTCCTCCCTCTCTGCCCTCTGCTCGCGCCCACCTGCTCCGGCAGCGTCACCTGCTCCATGTACCCCTCGAGCACCACGACCACGTCGCCGACACCGTTTGCCGCTGCGAGCCGGCGTGCGTGCTTGGCCATCGACGTCGCCTCGACAGCATACACGACGCGCGCGCCCGCCTTAGCTGCCCAGATGGCGAGGATGCCCGAGCCAGCTCCGACGTCGAGCACCGCCTTGCCCTCGAAGCAGGCGCGGTTGTTGAGGATGGCGGTGCGGTAGCCCTGGGGAGAGCAGGAGGCGGGGCTGATGGCGCGCCACGGTGTCGAGTGCGCGAGCGAGGCGGCTCTGCGTCTCGCCTCCATCCGGAGCCGGTCCTGGAGCATATCCTGCGGAACGAGGAGAGATGCGGCGGTCGAGATGCAGCGCGGTGCAAGTGAGCCGCTGCGGGGAGAGGAGAGGTGGCGGTGCGGGAAGAGGAGAGGAGGCGGTCGCCTTCTGGTGGTAGATGTACCCGTAGGAGACGAAATAGTTTGCAAAGTCGAGCGCCTTCTCGTGCTCGTTGCTCGGACCGACCCCAGCCGCGACGCTGGTGGCTGTGGCGACGCTGTCGGAGCCGAGGCTCATGGTCAGTGCCAGCCGCGAATGCTCGCAACGACCGCGTCGTCGCCGCCAGGGTTCCAACTTTTGTCCAGGACGGCAGCCGGTTCAGTCCGAGCCTTGCCCCCCCCGGGCGGCTGTTGTTCACCTTTCTCCCTCTGTATGTTGGTAGGGAGGTGATGAGGAGTCAGTTATGCGCGGCGGTTTGTTAGAGGTTACTGTATGTTGAAGGGAGGTGATGATGAGTCCGTTCGCGCGGCGGGCGCGGTCGGTTCCTACCTAACAAGTACCTACCTGGTATGGTGCGCTATCTGTGTGTGTGGACGCGAGATTAGCTCCGCCATTCATGGAGGCAACCGATGCGAGTCGACTGGTGTGTGTCGTCGTGGTTTCGTATCAAGAATACTCACTCACTCACACACACATGGTGCGGGCCCAAAGGGGTGTGGGGGTATGGTCCTGACCGCCCAAGACTATACCATACCCCCAAGCAGGTCTGCCAGCAGGCGGGGGGGGATAGGCCCACTGTCCTAAAAAAGAACTTTCCGACTTCGCAATAAAAGGAATTTGCCCGGGCGGAATTCTGGCGCAGAGAAGGGGCGCGAGTGTGTGTGATCGGAGCGATTTCGGGCCCGGGGTTGTGCACCTCGATCCTGTACCGTGTTTGTTATGACCCCCCCCAATGAACACACCAGTGAGGGTGGGCGAGACGATCGGAGGGGTGCAGGGGTCCCGTACCATGCGGAATCGACCCTATCAAGTGCTCAAGTGCTCAAACGTTGGAACCCTGGCCAGGGTCGCGCGAAAAAATAGCACCGAACAGTCAAAAAAATCTTTTACTAACAAGGAAGGATTTCTCAGAAGGTTGTAAAATGCTTTTCGAACCTACGTACTAAAATTCCGTCGGCCTCGGGCTCTCGGCCTCGCTCGCGCCGCTCCGTCGCCACTTGCGCGCGCTCGTGGCGTGGGAGGCCCTCGACGCTCGAGAGACAGAGGC
This sequence comes from Emiliania huxleyi CCMP1516, assembly GCF_000372725.1. Classification (NCBI taxonomy): domain Eukaryota; phylum Haptophyta; order Isochrysidales; family Noelaerhabdaceae; genus Emiliania; species Emiliania huxleyi. Next base: position 551,640 of record NW_005202427.1, on the reverse strand, counting down.
TCGAGCGGCCACGACCACGCATGAGCGCGGTGTCGAAACGATTAAAGCCGTACGATTAAAGCGCGGGGTGGCGGCGGCGCCTCTGGGGCGTGGGGGAGGCGGGGGCCCCCGGAGGCACCGTGCGCCGCGCCGCAGTGCGGAAACGGGGGGCCCCGGCTCCACACTAGTCTCCCCTAGCACCGACTTCCCGATCAAGTACGGTTAAGTAGAGGGCAGATGTGCGGGTCACGACTCACGTGTCAGAGTTTGTCTGAATTGGAACCAGCCAAACAACAATCTCTCTCGAAGCACAGGCGCTTCCGCGCTCATGCCCGGTGATCGGCTCAAAAAGTTGAAGTTGGTTGGTAACATTTTTACTCAAAACTCTTTTGCTAATCTCGGCTCATCTCGGTTCCGTCTGGGACTCTATCGGCTATCGCTCGACCTTTTTGGGCAGCAGCTGGTTCGACAGGTCAGCTCCGTGTCCTAGGCAGCCGGTATCGCCCCTGCCCCATGCGAGGATAGCGCCATCGGTGGTGATGGCGAGGCCGTGGTCTTCCCCTGCCGACACAGCGACGACGCGCTGGTCAGCAAAGGCCTCGACCTTCTTCGGCAGCAGCTGGCTCTGCTCGTCGCCGTGGCCCAACTTGCCTCGCAAACCACTGCCCCAGCTCCAGACAGCGCCATCGGCGGTGATGGCGAGGCTGTGCGCGAATCCCGCCAAGACAGCGACGACGCGCTGACCAGCCAAGGCCTCGACCTTCTTCGGTTGCAGCTGGTTCTGCGTGTCGCCATGGCCCAGCTTGCCAAAGGGTCCAGAGCCCCAGCTCCAGATGGCGCCATCGGCGGTGATGGCGAGGCTGTGGCCGCCTCCAGCCGACACAGCGACGACGCGCTGGCCAGCCAAGGCCTCGACCTTCTCCGGCAGCAGCTGGTCCTGCTCGTCGCCGTGGCCTAGCCGGCCGTAGCCTCCATAGCCCCAGCTCCAGATGGCGCCATCGGCGGTGATGGCGAGGCTGTGGCCGACTCCAGCCGACACAGCGACGACGCGCTGGCCTGCCAAAGCCTCGACCTTCTTCGGCAGCAGCTGGTCCTGCTCGTCGCCGTGGCCCAGCCGGCCACCATAAGCTCCACTGCCCCAGCTCCAGACAGCGCCATCGGCGGTGATGGCGAAGCTGTGCGCGAGTCCCGCCGAGACCGCGACGACGCGCTGATCAGCCAAGGCCTCGACCTTCTTCGGCAGCAGCTGGCTCTGCTCGTCGCCGTGGCCCAACCGGCCACCGCCTCCCCGGCCCCAGCTCCAGGCGCTGCCGTCGGCGGTGAGAGCGATGCTGTGGCTCTCTCCAGCCGCCACGCTCACGGCGCGCTCGCCGCCCAGCGTCGACGAGAGGCGCGTCGGCGTGTTGAGCCGCGTCACGCCCTCGCCGTGGCCGAGCCGCCCCTCTTGATCCGGATCTGCGCCGCACGACGAGAGCCGCCCCTCGCCGTCGATGAAGAGGCTGTGCCGTTGGCCTGCCGCCGCCCTCGCCGGCGGGTTGGACTCGCGCAGCAAGGCAGCGAGACACAGCCACCGCATGGCACAGCTCTCGCCCTCCGGCTGCGCCGGTGGCTCGTAGCCGGCCTCTTGCAGGCGCAAACGGATGCCCTCCTTCGCAAGCGAGGCGTGGAAGATGTGCGAGACGGCCGCAACGCGAGCGATGTCGGCGGGGTCGCAGCGAGAGACGACGCGCACGAGGAGCTCCGTGGGGAGGTCGAGGAGGCGGGTGGGTACCTCGCCCTCCGCTTCCACCCCTCTAGCAGGCCCTCCGCTTCCACCCCTCTAGCAGGCCCCTCCTCGGCCCCATCTCCCGCGCTGCCCTCCCCTTGCGCGGGAGCGACGTCCGCCTCGTCCCGCTCGTACGCGATGCCGAACTCATTGGCGCGCTTCCGGTCCACGGGGTAGAGGCGGCGCTGGTAGAGGAGGACGAGGAAGACGAGGTCGTCCCGCAGGCAGGCGACGCGGTGGGCGGTCGGCATCGCGACCATCAGCGCGAAGGCGTCGTCGATGAAGGTGTTGAAGGCCTTGTACGCGAGGACGCGCCACGGCAGGTGGGCGACGCTCTTCATCTGGCGCGAGGGGGGGCGGGGGAGCTCTGCCTCGAAACGGCGTGTGTACTTCCTCGGCGACGGCAGAAGCGAGGGGGCTGGTCTGGCGCAGGCGGGGGCACGGGGAAGGGGGATGCCCTGGGAGGGACCGAGGCCTGGATAGGGCGGGGGGGGGTTGAGCAGCGAACCGCCTTGCGGCTGAAGAAGATCTGGGGATCTCGGGAGATCTCGGGCCATCTCGGGCCCTCTCGGCTCCTCTCGGCGCCTTGTAGTTGATGAAGAGCTGTGGCGTCATCGCGATGAAGCCGAAGAGGTAGATCGCGTCGGCCAGCGAGCCGAGCAGCCAGCTGTACCTGACAAGAGGGTGCAGAATCCAAGGGTGGGTGACTCGCCCCCTCGGAGGCGGGGCTGGCGGGAGGACGGCGGGGAAGCGGCGCGCCACGACGCGTGCGGGTAGTGGAGCAGCGCGTACAGCGCCCAGCCGACGACCAGCGGCGCGAGTCCCCACGTCAAGTGCCGCGTCGCAACCTCGTCGAACCGCTCCGTCGCCGCCTCGGCGCGCGCGCCCTCGCCGCCGGCGCCGGCGGCCGCGCCGCGCGCCCGCCGCCGCATCGCAACCACCTTGGTCAGCTTCCAAAGCTCGAGGGCGGTGGAGAAGGCGTAGGTAGCGAGGACGATCGAGTTGACGCCGTCGCCGTCGAGCAGGTAGAGGAAGATGACGAGCGTGGAGCCCGCGTTGAAGATGACGCCGCGCGAGGACAGGCCCCTCAGGTCCTCCCGCCCCTTCCAGAAGCCGACGTCGTTCCGGAAGGCGAGCGCGTCAAAGACGACGTGGAGCAGCCCGATCAGCTGCATCAGCGCGAAGCGGTAGAGGCGCTTCTCGGAGAGCAGCTCGCGTAGCTCGTCGAACTCGGCCTACAGGAAGGTTCAGAGCCAGGGTCAGGGAAGGGTCGGGGAAGGCACAGCTCGCGCAGCGCGTCAAACTGCCTCCATCCCGCTGGCCGCCTGCAGCGCGCCAAGCGCCGTGTGCAGCTGGCGCGTGGCGCGGTACCGACCGAGGGAGATGGGCAGCAGCCGCAGCCGCAGCCGAGGAGGCTCCTTGCCCACGTCGCTCGAGAGAGGCAGCGCGTGCTTGCCCAGCAGGCCGAGCTCGTCGACGTAGAGCCGAGGCGCGTACACGCGCCGAGACCAGTCCACGCCGTTCGCGACCACGGCCCCGTCGCTCGGCAGCACCGGCCCGGCGTGCGGCGTCTCGTCGGCAACCAGCCGCAGCTCGAGGCTCGCCGCCGCATAGAGGTAGTGCGGCACCTCGCCCCGCTCGTTCGGCGGCGCGACGCCGCTCTGCTCGCTGGAGACGGCGACGCCGCTCTGCTCGCTGGAGACGGCGACGCCGCTCTGCTCGCTGGAGACGGCGACGCCGCTCTGCTCGCTGGAGACGGCGACGCCGCTCTGCTCGCTGGAAGCGGAGGCGGCGCTCTGCTCGCTGGAAACGGCGACGCCGCTCTGCTCGCTGGAAGCGGAGGCGGCGGGGACGGCGGCGGCGGCAGAGTCGGAAGTGGCGGAGCCAGGCGTGGAGGAGGAGACGGCTGGCTCGGCGAGCAGCATGCGGGCGGTGCTGCGGCGTCGCGGCTGGCGGCGCGCGCAGAGGAGCGCCCGGGCGTGCGCGATGGGCTGCTGCTGACCTGCGAGCGCGATGGAGAAGTCGAGATGCAGCTCCTCTCGACTGCCCAGCCGCACCTCGGCCGGGACCGGGACAGCAAACGCAACGTCCTCGAGGCCTGCGCCGCTGCTCACACCGGCTGCGCTCCAGACGAGCCGCCCGTCGATGTGCGCCTGCAGGTCGACGGCGGCGCCGCTGCGCAGCAGCGGCTGCAGACAGGCGGCACCGCGGCACGGCGACGGGTAGAAGAGCTCGAGCAGCGTGTGCGAGAGGATCGCCACGTAGACGGCGAGCAGCGCGAGGAGGGCTCGGCCGCAGGTGAGGGCCATGGCGGAGGTCCGATAGGTGCGAAGGCTGGCCGCTCTTGGCGGCTCCCGAGGTGTTTCAGTGCGCCTGGGCGCCTGTCACACCGTGCCGGTGTGTGCGAAAGAACTGACGTTCGCGGCGGACGTGGCAAAATTTTTTTTTCACAAGTTCTTTGTTCACCCTACGTATATTAAATTTGCTCGCGTCGGCGCCGCCGAGCGCTGCACGGAGAGCATATTCACTGACCACCAACGACAGGTGTGCGACTACGCGCTCGTCTACGCGGAGAAGAAGAACGACGGCGACGCGCCGTACTCGGTCTCCTTCACCGCGACGCAGAGCGGCGACGTCATTGTGCAGCTCCACCCGCACTCACAGCTCGAGCGCGCGGTCCGCCATGAGCGGCAGGCGCAGGCCACGGAGCCGCCTGCGAGCGCGAGCCCTGCGGCGCCGCCAGCCCCTGCCGCCGAGCCACCAGCTGCGGAGCCGGCGACCAGCATGACGTACGCCGCCGCAGCCGCATTGCACCCGCAGGGTGCCACCGCGGGAGGCCAGCCCGCCGCGCCTGCGGGCCCGGCCGCCGCCGCGCGCGTGCCGCCATCGCCCAGCGGCGGCGGAGTGCGCGGCTGCACTTTCACTGTCCCTAATCCGGGAAGGAAGCGCGGGCAGCAGCAGCGCGGCAAGGGCCGCAGTGCCAGCGGCCGCGCCAATGCTGGACCCCGGCTCGTCGACAAGAACGCGCTGTCGGCGCGCGGCGGCGGGCCCTCGCGCCAGTCGCGCTCTCCCTCACCGGACTCGCCGCCCGCCAAGCGGGCGTCCTCCGCCGACTACCGGACGAGGTGCAGCAGGAGGCGGTCCGCAGGGTCTGCGGCGCGCTCGGCCTGAAGGAGCAGTACGACGCGGCGGTGGCGGCGGGAGAGCTGCTCGAGCTGCTCGAGAGCCTGCCGCGAGGGACAGTCGAGGCCTCCATCCGGCTCATGCGGGGATACACCCGCACGGGCGAGTGGCCCGAGCCCATCCTACCCAGCCCTGCCCCGGAGCGCGGCCGATCGCCTAGAAGCCCCTCTGATGAGTGGTCAGATGAATAGTGCCCGAGAGCGAGGGAAACGGAGGGAGCACAAATAGGACGCCCAGCCTTGCCCTCGTGCCGCCGAGTGCGTATCCTATGCGAGAGAGATCCCCTGTGCCCGTGCCCAGCCCTCTCCGCGCCGCGATGCGCCCTCCCCCCTCGCTTTTGCAAAATCCTGCAAAGGTGGGGACGTGTCTGTCCTCGACCCAGCCCTAGCTTGGGATGTCTGTTTTATTTATTTATTTAGGCGTTCGTGCGTGTCGTCATCATCTGTCGGGCGTCCACCCATACCGCGTTGGTGTCCAGTCCGAGCCTGACTGTTGTTCATCTTTCTACATACATACATAAAGGCGTGCCGTCCTCCCATCCCTCCCTTGGGTTGTCTGTTTTCTTTCTTTTACTGGGCACGGGACTGGCGCGCACTGGCACTAACACAGGTACAGGTAGTGTTGTGCGAAAAGAACTGAAGCGACAAAACTTCCTCGCCCAGTATCCCTCCCCGGCGTTTTGTTTTCTTTCTTTCGTGATAGTACTAGCACGCGCCAGTTCGCACCTGTGTCGAGCCTGTAGGGCCCCCGCCCCCCCCCCAGAGGGCGGCGCGCTCAGTGCTCAAACTTTACCGGTATGGGAGTTTTTGGCTAATCAAACCCAAGGCCTGCACTAATCAAAAAGTGGTACGGGATACCAGTTGCCTCACGGAAATCAAAGCGAGTCGGAGTGCCTTCTTGGTGGCAAAATCGGCAAAATCGGCAAGATACCTCCGGTATTTTGCGGGTATACCTGGAAAAACCCGGGTATACCCGGGTAATACCCGCACTTTTGCATGGTTTCGCCCCCGGGACCACACCGACAGCCGCTACAACTAATGAAAACCCCGCATGCATACCACTTTCGCATACCACTATACCATGCCACTCCAAAACTAATCAAAATATCACCAAATTACCGGTCTCATAACCGGTAAAGTTTGTGAGCACTGGGCGCGCTCCATGACCATATGTGTCCACAGTGCATCGTCGAGAAGCGAGCGGCCGGGGCCGTGCGGCCGCGCAGCGTGTCGTGCCTCGTGACGAAGCTCGGGGAGGGTCGGTGGCGGAAGACCCCCCCCGCCGCCCCCCCCCCCGCCGCCCGCCCCCCCGAGAGAGAGACATGTGTACTGTGCCGTACTAAAGTCTGTGCAGCTGTGAACAGCAGCTCCTGAGCACGGCGCCGCAGGCGCCTGTTGATAGGTCGAGGTGATAGCCCTGGATGGGCAATGCATACGCCTAGTTGGACCTCAGATCGCCCGACCGCGTCCCGGTGCTCTGCCGTCGGATTTGTGACGCCGCCGCACCGCGCCGCGGCCGGGGGCCCTCCGGAGGCCGAGGATGACCGTGGCGGACCGGGACGAGCTCTGGGAGGTTCAGTGCCAGTGAGTATATTGTAGAGACCAACCATATACACAATATCTCTTAGTCTAGCTAAGCCAGGGGAGGCGATGCCGGGGCCGTACAGCAGCTTGATGGTGCTTCGCCGGCGTGCGTCCCGGAGCGGTGCCGGACGGGCGGTCCGTGGGAGGAAAACGAGGGACAGCGCCGACGGCGCTCTGATTCGACTTTTAACTTCAAACAAAGACAGTGGCACGCGCCGCAGCGCGGTGCATGCCACTGTCAGGAGCGGATCCGCGTCAGTTAGTCGTGTGTTCACGCCGGGATCCAAGCCTATTCAAGATTACAATGAGTAACTCAACTCATCCTTTGGCAGCTTGTATTGTTGAGTATGAGTAGTCATGACGCCTGGTATCCATGAATATGAATACTCACGTCTGCCTGTACTCATGAATATGAATAATGTATTCAAATACAAGTGCGTGAGCAACTTGCAGGTAAAACCCGGGTATACCTGCAAAAGTCCAGGTATACCCGAGAAATACCCGAGCGCGCGTCCACATGCCGCGCACGCCCTACTCCCAGGGTCCCTGCGCCAACTGCGGCGCGCACCGCCTGCTCAAGTACGCGCACCGCACCATGTGCTGCCGCTACAAGTGCCAGAGAGCGGCTGCGGCGCAGCGCCAGGCGCGGCTGGCAGGTGGCGGTGCGGAGACGCGGTCGTGCCGACATTCTGCTACAAGATTGAGGCGGTGCTCGGCATGCGCTTTTGCGACCCCGATCAACTGATCGGAAAGAAGCGGCGCAACAGGCTGGCTGCTGCCGACAACACCATTTGCTACCTCACGCGCGGCACGTTCAAAGAGGACCAGCATGACGCAGGCTTTGCCGATACACGCTGGGTTGAGCTTGAGGAGCTGTACGAGAACTGCGGCAAGGCGCAGCTGAACGGCGCAGTGAAGAAGTACCGAAAGGCGGAAGATGAGGCTGTGAAGGCTGCGATTGCTGAGTTTGAAGAGGGCATTGAGGATTAGGCAGCCAGTAGTGCTAGTGGCGTGGCTCGATAGAGGATTTGTCGTTGTTCATGACCGGGCTATCGTTTCGCGTGCGCTGTGAAGAGAATAATGACCAAAATTAAAACACACAAACGGAGCCACAGACAACACAGGGCACCGCGGCTAGATATTCACGATGCCACGTCGGCGGCATCCGACGACGAAGCCGCCCCGGCCGCCCCGGCCGCCGATGAAGATGCCGCACCGGCCGCGCCCGAGGAGCCCTCCTTGTGCTCGCCCCCTTTGCCTCGGAACAGCTCGTAGTACTTCTCCTTGATCGCTGCCACTGCCGGCTCGAAGGCCTTCTTGTTGAAGCCAATCCTGACCAGCACAGCGAGGTGGGCCGGGTTGAGGTTGGGGTCTGCCAGCATCGGCGGGGCGCCAGGCTGCATGCGGTGAGCGATCTGAAAGTCAAGCACCGAGCACAGGTACTCCAGTCAAGCACCGTGCACAGGTACTCCGTAGCTTTCTCTTCGGCCGTCATGCGCCCTTCCCAGAACGACCCGAGGAACTTGACCTGCGTGCCGATAAGATTCATCGGCTGCCGAAGCAGCTTGTATTTTTGCACTTCTAGTCGAGGCTGGGCCTTCTTCCTCTTTGGTGGCATATGCGAAGCGCTGGAGCAGAGCCAGCGGTCGGTCGAGTCTCAGGGAGCGCGTTTTGGGACGTGACCGACTGGCCAGTAGTATTCATGGACTTGAGTACAAGTACTCACGCATGCGCCAGACGTACTCATGAGTATGAATACTCAACTGCGGTGGTACTCATGAGTTGAGTACTCACGATGCACGTGTATTATGAGTACAATACGGCTCTACTTGAATACTATTGTAATCATGAACAGGCTTGCCGGGATCGTGTCCCTCACAAGCTGCACAGACTTTCGTACGGCACAGTACAAAATTAGCATAAAAGAGACCCGGGCATGTGTGGTGTGGGTCCGCGCGCGCTCTCTCTCTCCCGTGCATCTGCGACGCTGCGCGTGGCCGTAATATACAACCGCCCTGCTCTAGTCCCTCTTCTCCTCGCCGGCCGGCGCACCGCCGCAGCTGTACCGCAAGACGTCGCACGCCCACATGAGCAGGTTGAGCGCGACCATCAGCAGGTGCGGCGACGGCAGCTCTGCGGCGCTCGCCTTGCACGCCGACATGTCCCCGGGGCGGAGTGTGGCGGTCGTGTCTGCGCTAAAGAAGCCGAGGGGCCCGCCGCCACTCACGCCCCCGGTGACAGAGCCCTTGCACGCGGCAATCAGAGCCTCCTGCGCCGAGACGGCGGCCGGGATCCCGATGGGAAGAATGACTCCCACCAGGATGACGGCCTCCAAAATGTCGACCGTGTGGCGGAGGCGAGAGGCGCTGCGCCAGCCGCAGATGCTCTCCAGCGCTCCCTTGCAGAGCGTGAAGACGGCGAATGGCAGCAGCAGCGTCAGCGCGAGGAAGAGCGGGCTGACGATGGGCGACCACTGCCGAAAGACATACCAGTCCCGCAGAAAGGCAAGCCGCGCCCGCGGAGCGTCCAGCGCCCACAAGTCGGCTGAGAGGTCGAGAAGCGCGTTCGTGGTAAAGAACACGCTAAAGACACACGAGATGGCCAGCTCGACGGGCGCGATACCAGGCTTGGGCGGAGCCTGCGCCATACAGCCAGTCGTTTGAAGATGCGAGGCGCAGACTGCAGTCCAAGCAAGTGCTCGCTCGCCCAGTGCTTCCACGGACGTTGTCGTGAAAAAGAAAGAAAGAACGCGGACCAACCCAAGGGAGGGATGGGAGAACGGCACGCCGCCACCACACAGGGATTTTAAGGAGAGGAGTGTGATGCGCTAGACGTTGTCGTGAACACATCATGGGGGCTAGCTATCTCTTTCTTTACAAAATGAACTCTTGGGCACGGGACGCGGCACAAACGGGGCACAAAGAGAGAGAGAGATTTTTACTTGTTCTTGGCACAAACGCCAGGCCACAAAGACGGACGCACAATGCACATGCACATGTCATGTGCATGTGCATGTCATGTGCATGCGCATGTCACATGTTCATGCACATGTGAAATCCTGCATATCAGGGATGTGTGTACAACATGTATGCAACGATTAAATCCCTGTGTAAATGAACTCGGGGGCACGGGACGCGGCACAAACGGGGCACAAACGCCAGGCTACAAAGACGGGGAACTCCCATCCTTCCCTTGTAAAGAAAGAAAGAAAACAGACAACCCAAGGGAGGGATGGGAGGACGGCACGCCGCCACCACACAGGGATTTTAAGGAGAGGTGTGTGGTGCGCTAGCCGTCGCCCACCCTAGGGAGTCTGCCTCTTCCTATCTCTCTTCGCTTGTGTTTTGGGTTGGTGTTAAGATTCTTTCTTTCTTTGAAATCTCTGTCACTCTGTTTGTAGGTATATTGTTGGCAGCTCTGTGGTACTGTGCGGTGGCGGCGTGCCGTCCTCCCACCCCTCCTTTAGCTTTTCTTTCTTTCTTTCAATACACGACAGCGGAACAAAACTCTTTTCTCGACAGCGGACAAGGCGGAGGTAGACGGCGAGCGCCGCGACAAAGCCGCGCCGCGGTCAATGGGGTGGAGGGCGGGGTCCCGGGAGGAAGGAGACCGGGTAGCGTTCGAGTGGAAGATGGAGGGTGGGGAGCTCTTTCACCAATATGGCAACAAATATGTAGCCTCCGCCAGGACTTTAGGTTGAGGATGCGATGTGTCCGTTCGTAAGTAGAGAGTACGCGTGGACCCGACGCCAGTGGCGAGGGAAAAGAATTTTACAATCTGCATGTTTCGAAAACATGAGAGTAGGTCATAACCTCTGCTCGCCGCCAGGCAGGGGTGCGACTACTCAGCAAACACACGTGCACCTCCCTGGCAGAGAAGGAGTGTTGGAGCAACCCCCCCCCCCCCCCACCCACACGCACACACTGACACACACCAAATACTCACAATGGTCAAATGTGATAAGCCGAGGACTCCGCCTCCACCTCGATAGGTTGTACAGCCGGCGGAATTGTGCGGGAGAAGCGTGCAAAAAGGCTGCTGCGGCGGAGGGACGCCTCCTGCTCCCTGCCTGGCCTAGCACCGAGCGCCTTTGCCAGTAGACAGCGCGACACCTAGTCCGAACCGGCGGCCTCACAAAGGGTAGGTACCAGCTAAACTCTCAGCTACGTCTCGGCTGCCTCGCGGTGAATCCCCGCAAAGCACGCGACGGCGAGGTCTTGGTAGAGGCCGCCTGCGATGAGCTCCTGCGGCGTGGTCTCAAATTGGCGTGCAAAAGCGCAACCACCAAGGCTTGGGTCGTTCTCGTGAGCCATGACAATCGGCAGACCTGCTGCGCGGGCCGCCGTGACCTGCTCGGCCAGCCTCTCATCCGACCAAGTGTTCTGGGTCAGGTAGAGCAGCATGTGGGTTGCCCGCTCCGGCGTGTCCGTGGTCGAAGCCGGGGGAGAGCGGCGGCAGCGACGGCGGTGTTGGCGGTGGAGGCGGTGGAGGCGGTGGAGGCGGCGCTGATGGCGGTGAAGGCGGGCGGGTCGCCCAGCAGATCTGACGGCAGAGAGGGAGGAGGGCATCAGAGAGGAGAAAGAAGGGAGCGAGAGGGACCAGGGGCGCGCCTTCCAGCCCGGCCCGACTACGCTGCCATCCGATCGCCACTCGATCACGCCGTCCTCCGCCACCGCGCCACTCGGGGGCCCCGAGGTGCCGCAGTACTTCTTGCCGTTGACGGTGAGATAGTCGGAGGGGCAGTCATCCATGGGGTCACCGTTGTAGTCGTAGTCGTAGTAGGACCAAGCGTCCACATCAAAGGCGACCGTCTCCAGCTCGACCGGCGGCACGCCGCTGATGGTGCACGCCTCGTTGATGCCGTAGCTGTTCGGGTAGTTTGGCGACGCGGCGCACGAGCCGCCGTCGGTGAGCGAGCACGGGCCGCTGACAATGACGGGCTGGAGCGGTGCCGGTGGGGTGCCGCATACGTCCTGCAGGCAGAAGAGGATCACAATGCCAACTCGGAGAGCACGCGTGCCGGAGAGGAAGGGTACAGAGATCGCTGCGTGGCTGCGGCCCTCCACCCTCTTCTTCTTGATCTGCCCACGCAGCAGCGGCTCAAGGCACAATGCGAGGAGCAGCCCGATGGCCCAATCGTTCGGGAATTCGGGCAAGCCGCCGGCGGTGTGCGGGTGGAGGCAACCAAAGCATGGCGGAGTTGTTTGCAGCGGAGGGTGCAACGGGACTGGCGGCGGTGGCGACGGGGAAGGCGAGAGCGAAGGCGGCGGCGACGGTAAGAATGGCGGCGGTGGCGGCGGTGGCGGCGGCGGCGGTGACGGTAAAGGCAGTGGAGGAGGCGACGGCGGTGGCAGCGACGGCATGGAGGGCGGGCAGGCGAGGCTCGCCGACGGCTCAACCATACCCAGCACCGCCCACGCGCTAGGCAGGGCGGCCGGGCAGCCGCTGTCTAGGCTGGGGGCCCGGGCACGGCCGGGCACGGCGGAGGACGTCATGACATGCACAAACATTGGGGGACCTGGTGGTGAAAGGCGGTGACGACGGGCGATTTGTGCACACAAATATTAGCATGTCAGAGTGTGAGAGTGAATTGGAAAACTAGAGTAGCCCATGTGCTCGTATTGCTGTCTCAGACTTTGGGGCATCACTGTGAAACGCGATACGACAAACTCCGTACTGCACTGGAGCGAGAGGACTCCGTGCTATATCAAACCAGTACTGCCGCCGAGCGCTGCCACGTGTATGTATGTACGTGAGTGAGCTAAGGCAGGGCAACACTGTTGCGAGACAGTACGTGTGTGCAAGACAGCTTCGTGAGACGAGTGTCTCTATGCAAGCCTCCTGGTCTGGGCCGGGCTCGGGCGGCGCGCTCACAGAGGAGAGCACGCCGACCAGCGCCTCGCGCAGCACCGCCTCGAGGCGCAGCGGCGTGACACGATCGAGCACGTACTGCAGCGCCACGAGGGCGGGCCTGGGACGTGTCAGGGACGTGTCAGGGAGGTGTCGGGGACGTGTCAGGGATGTGTCCTGCAATAATGCGGCGAGACGAGTGGCGGCAATGAAAATGGCGGGAGAGTGTGCTGACCGTCCGAGGACCGCGGAGTAGAGGGAACGCTCCATCTTGAAGGCCTCGACGCCCTCTGCCGTGGTTCGGCCGACCTCCCGCAGGCCCGCGCGGAGGATGGCCCACGCCTCCGCCCACCGCGAGCGAGATGCGGTGAGATCGCACTCGCCCTCGTCGGCAGCCTCGCAGCCCGGAAGCCTGCGACGCAGCAGGGCCATGCACGCCGCGCCGAGCACTGAGCGGACGATTCGCAGTGAGCGGCGGAAGACGGAAAGGAGGAGTATCCTCGGTGCTGGTACGACCCGGCGGCGGCAGAGGCGGCGGCGGTGGTGGCTCCGCCGAGCGCAAAGGCGCCGACGAGAGGCCACAGGCGAGCAGGCAGCTCGAGGCCGCCAAGCGCGCAGACGGCGGCGCGGCTGCGCTGAAAAAAGTCATGTGTGAATTCAAATGCTCTCGCGATGTCCGTGTCGTCGAGAGCGGACGCGCTAGCCGCGCCACACCCTGAGGCTCGCCGGCCCCGAGGCCTCGAGGCACTGGCACTGAGGCTCGCCCGCCCCGAGGCCCATGGGTCGCAGGTACCAATATAAGCAAAATTCAGAAATTCAGTTTTTTTGGGAGAAATTCTTCAGAAAATCTTGGCCCCTCGGGCTGGGACCCTGCCCAGGGACCCCAAAAAATTATATTTCATTTTTTCCAAAAAAAACTGAATTTCTGAATTCTTGTGTTTATATTGGCCCTGCGACCAGACCCTACAAAAAAAATATTCCAACAATTTCCCCCCAAAAAACTGAATTTCTGAATTCTTGTGTTACATTGAGGGTTGCGACCCGGACCCTCCTTCAAAAAACAAAAAATCATATTTCTCCAAAAAAAAATGAATTTCTGAATTGTGTTATATTGAGGGTCGCGCTTCATTTGGACGCCCGAGCTGCACGCGGTTCGAGGTGCGCGGCTCGCCGCCCGGTCTCTCCTCCCTCCCGCCTCTGCCCCGGCCGCCTCTCTCCTCCCTGCCTTCTCTCTCCTCTCAGCCTTCTTCTCTCTCCACCCCTGGCCGCCTCTCGCCCTCGCCCGCCTCCCGCGCCGCGGCCGCCCTCACGACTGACGCCCTCACCGCCGCTCTCCCAGGCGGCTGTGCAAAAGTGCTCGGTGCCTGAGCTGTAGAGGCCGCATACAGACTCGCCTCAGTAGTCGCCCGTGCAGGGCTAGTCGCGTCGCTCATTTGTCGGCAAATTCGTCAACCGACTCAAAGGAGATTTTTTTCTCTCTCTACTATAAAGCTTTCCACATGGAAGAATTACTCGTACCCGCGTCGGCGCTGTTGCAGCCCCCCACCACACTGGCTAACGCCAAGCCCCTACAACCTACATCATTTTCAGCGTGTACTCTCACCGCCCCATTCGATCTTGTGGCGGTAAAACGCGAACATGGCTCGAGGGGCAACTGCTTTGTTGCTCGCGATCTATTGACAGGTACAATCGGAATTCTCACTTTGGGACACGGGTGGTGGTGGTCCCCGGGTGGTGTTGGGACTTGGGCGGTCATCTTTGCGATTTGAGAGAGATTTTTATGTTTTGCGATTTGTGCGATTTGTGCGAAGCTTGCGATTTCCGCGCAAAGCTCGCCGTGGCCCCGCGCGGCCGTACCTACTCGCGTTTTCGGCCCACCACCTTCGACCGAGCTCACCACCATCACGTACGCAAGTTTTATCGTGTGCGCGACGCGCTCGACCACCACCGCGGTGGCGACAAGAGCGCCTTTTCAACACGCTGCGATGGCGGTGTGCAGCACCAGCCGTCACGGCTTCCTGCGCCGCGTCGAGGCTCGCCGAGCGGGCGCGTAGGTCGACTCGACACGACACGGACCCAAACACCCCACGTCTCGCTCGCGTTCTGCCAGCTCTCTGCCCACTAAAAAGAATTCTTAAGGTGGCAGTCCGGGTTTTGCAGACGGGTGTCGTCCCACACGATGGCATCACGCTCGCACCTGCCGACCGCCGCCACGGCGGAGAGACGCCTTCTCCGCCACCGCAGCGCCGGTCACAGGCCAGCGCTAGGCAGCTGCCGGCCACGCCGGGCCGGATTTGCCGGTACTCGTCGCCGCACACTCCTGCGTCCACGCCGCTGTGACGTCTGGCGACGAGGCGCCGGCCGCCAAGCTTCATCGCCAAGGTGGTCGCTCGCTGGTCCTCTCGGCTCGGCCACGCGTCGGCCCAGCTCACACGAGCTCCAGACAGCCACCAGTCGCCACGCGCAAAGCGTACGGGTCGCCGGCTCCCTGTTGTGCTCTCACGCTGGCCGGCGTAAAACTGTACTGGCAGTTGTCATGCCGTACCCGTCGCGTTTCGAAAGGGAGCCCTCAGTCGACGCCTCTACACGCACCGCGCCACCGCTCTCCACAACTGCTACCGTGGACATTAAGCTCCTCGACTCGATCTGCGGCTACGACGGCGCTCTAGCTGCTGGCTCTCGCGGGTGTCTGGCGACCCGCTCAGGCTTGCGAAACGGCCGGCCGCGGCGACGTGTTTCGAGCTCGCTGACCTTCTCCGCGCGGCTGGGCCCGCCCCTAGTCGGGGCCGACCCGCCCAGTCACTGGGCAGCGCATGCGCCGTCATCCTGGACGACGGTGTGCCGATGCATCCGGGAGGCTCCGCGGGGCTGCTCTAGCAGCCTCGGGAGGGTCGAAAATCGAAGCCGAAGCGGTGGACCACGGAAGCTCCACGGACGGTGAGGCGGGCTGTGGTTGGCCCCCCCTGACCGGGTGAGGGAGTGGCGCCCCGGGAGTGCCGCTCCGGCGACGTCTGTGGCCTCCACGGCACTGTGACCGCGGTGCTCGCTCTCGCGGCCGTCTCACGACCCGCTCGAGACGAAAACCGGACCGGCCGGTGCGACGCACCGCGAGTGGGATAGTCTTCTCCGCCCGGCTGGGCCCGCTCCTAGTCGGGGCCGACCCGCCCGGTCACTGGGCAGCGCGTGCGCCGGCGTTCTGGACGACGGTGTGCCGGTGCATCCGGGAGGCTCCGCGGGGCTGCTCTAGCAGCCTCGGGAGGGTCGAAAATCGAAGCCGAAGCGGCGGACCACGGAAGCTCCACGGACGGTGAGGCGGGCTGTGGTTGGCCCCCCCTGACCGGGTGAGGGAGTGGCGCCCCGGGAGTGCCGCTCCGGCGACGTCTGTGGCCTCCACGGTACCGTGACCGCGCCGGCCTCGAACGGGAGGCTCTTTCGGAGCCGTCGACCTCCGAAACCGTCGCGTTGCTGCGCCTGGACGGCTTCGCTGCTCGCCAAACCCGTCGGCACCGTTCATATACACATGAATTGTGAACGAACGCGCATTTTTCTGATACTTTACTCGCATATGCCGAAATGTTAGTTTCGATCTAGTCCTCACGGACACAAAACAGAGGCCTCCTAGCACGGAGAAGCGACTAAGAGTCGCCGACGTGCGAGTAAGATACCAGAAAAATACGCCCGGAATCACAATTGATCCCGTCGACAAGGCGCCCCAATCGCGGAGGTCTGGCGCGGGCGTGGAGGCGAGCATCGACGCCTCGACGGTTGCTCTTCAGAGGCCGAAAACAGGCGCCTGAAAAAGGAGAGAACGCGAGACTGATCACGCGCGCGGAAAAGCCCGAGGGGCGAATCTAAAGTGCCGAGGCGCTTGCTAATCACCCCAGCTAGGGCCACGGAGGCGCTCGCGGCAGGTCTCCGCGCGCGCGCTGGCCGGTGGCAGCTGATCTCGGGCGGCGGGCGGCGGGAATGGGCTCGGGCGGCACCTTTTGCCCTCAAAAGTCGTTCGAGAGTACCGGATCGCGGCGGGAACGCGCCCATCCGCTCGATGGGTGTCAGGAGTCGATCGCCTGCGCCACGAGCGAGCACGGGAGTCGTCGCGATGGGAGTCGTAGCGGCGTGGCGCTGGGCTTCGAGAGAGCGACGTGGGCGCGGCGGCGCGGGCGGCCGGTGGGGCGCGTGAGGTCCGCACCTTCGCGACGGGCAGGCTCGATACGGCCGCTGGCCGGGGCGGCCGCTCGACCGGCCGCCGCGGTCGTTCCGGCGGCGGCGTCGGCGTCGGCGTCGCGAGCGAACTGGCTCGCATTCGACGAGCGACCCTCTTCACAGAACCCGGACTGCCACCTTAAGATACAAGCCTCTCTCACAGCACACTGGCACGACAAGGGCGCAGACTGGCGCGGACTGGCACACACACAGGCTCACCACCGGAGCCGCCTAAGCGACTCCGTTAAGAACGGCAATGCACTCCGCACTAAAAAGAATTTCCCCGTCGAGCTCAAGGCGCCGCGCGCACTGCAACAACGAATGAGCCCGCTGCCGCTGCTGCATGCCATCAGCCTCTCGAGGATTGGAGCACTCGGCGTGCACTTGCCAGAGCATCTGCGGCACGGGTCGATCGCTGCCAGCTTCGAACTCAGCGCGTCGCTCCCGACTTCAAAGCCGCTCTACCTCGACGTGCCGCTTGACCACTTTGCAGTGAAAGGCCCGTCCTGGCGGCTCAAGTACTACGTCAACGCAACGCAATTCACGGCTGGAGGTGTGCTGCTTGTGACGATGCCTTCCGAAGGCGCCACTCGCGGCTGCCCTAGTGGTGAGCTCGCGCAGGCGCTGCGCGCTGCGTCAGTGTGCAGCCAGCACCGCTACTTTGGCGACTCGGTCCCGCTCGGAGACTCATCGACGCGCGCCTTCACAAAGTACCTCTCGGTCGAGCAAAACTTGGCCGACGTCGCCGCGCTCATCCGGCACGCGCGCAGCCAGCTCTTCCCCGCCGCCACCGCGGTGGTCGTGCAAGGCGGCTCGTACGCCGGCGCGTCGTCCGCCTGGATGAGGCGCACCTATCCAAAGCTGGTCGACGCGGCCATCGCGCAGAGCCCGCCCGTCACCGCCGTGTACGACTTTGCTCGGTACGACGTGAGCAACCTCGTCGCGCTCTCCTCGCCCGACAGCCGCTGCGCGCAGGCGCAGGCGCGGGTCGGCGCCGCGCTCACCTCGCTGCTGCACTCGTCGCCGGGCAAGCTCATGCGCCTCTTTGGTGCGGCGCATTACGAAGGCTCGCCCACCGGCATGGTCGATTTCGCCTACGCTCTCGGCGACTCATCTTCCTCCGCGGTGCAGTACGGAAGGAAGAGCATCTTGTGCGAGGCGCTCCAGCCGGGCTACTCCTCCCCCTCCTCCGCCTCCCCCTCGGCTGCCGGCGAGGCTCCTCACGACGACCTCGCTCTGGCAGCGCTCTTCGCAAACTACACGCGGCACGCGTGGGGCAACGAGTACTTCAGCAGCTGCTTCTACAACTCGAGCTGCATGGCCACCGCGACAGAGGGGCCGGTGGCGCAGAGCGCGCGCTCGTGGTACTGGATGAAGTGCGCGCACCTCGGCTACCTGCAGACGGCGCCGCAGCAGGGCCTCTCGACACGCCCGCGGCAGCTCACCGCCGCGCGCCTCATCGAGCAGTGCGCCTACATCTTCGGCGCCGGCGCTCCCCTGGTCACGCCCGCCACCGTCGAGCAGTTCAACGCCAAGTTCGGCGGCGGGTCTCTGGCGGGCGAGAGCCGCATCTTCGAGGTCGACTACTCAGATGACCCGTGGAAGATGGCGAGTTCTGCGGAGCTCGTGCGGCGCGACGTTTGGCCGCTGAGCCTCGACCAGCCCTTCATGCTGCTCACGTGCGACGGCTGGCTGGTGCCCAGATGGGGAAGATGTGTGTATTCCGACCGGCTTGAGCTGTATTCACAGCCGCATGGCAACCGTGTCTACTGTATTCGTAGCCCTTGTATTCACGCAAAAGCACAGCCCCCGGGCCCCCAAGTCACACACTCAGTCAGAGGGATCGACCTTGCGTTCACGCGATGCTCTGAATACAGCGGCCACTGCGGCGCTGGCGTGCCAGAGGACAAGGAGGCTGCGATCGCTGCTCAGATGGTGTCCGCTCTCGCCGGGTGGGGCATCGCCGGGCCGAAGGAGGGGCGCGCCGCCACCCTACAGGAGCAAGGCGCAGGCGGAGCCCCGCCGGCGGAGGCTTACGATGCGGTGGTTGTGGGCGCAGGCTACGCTGGCCTGGCGGCCGCGCACGCGCTGGTCTCCGCTGGGAAGGGTGTCCTCGTGCTCGAGGCGGCGGCGCACGTCGGAGGGCGCACGCGCAACTACCTTCCTTCGGACGGGGCCTTCGACGTGGCTGCGGACGGCGTCGTCGAGGTTGGCGGCACGTTCGTCTCGCCGTCGCACACGGCGCTCATCTCCTTCGCCGCTTCGATGGGCGTCGAGACGTACAACACGTCGCGCGCGGGCGGCACGCGGCACCGACGGCGCCCGCGCGCAAGGCTGCGCCCCGCCGTCGCCGAGCCGGCAGACTTGCACCCGTGGTGGTACTGGGGCGTCGACGACTCGAGAGGCGAGAGCGGCGAGAGCGTGCTGCACACGCGGAGCGGCGGCGCGATCCGCTACCGCGGCCCGGGCGAGCTCCGAGCGAAGCTCAAGGGGCTGCCCGTGTTTGAGGAGCTCGAGGCGGTGGGCGCGACGATGGCGGCGGCGGTGAGGAATCTCACGTGCGAGAGCGCCGACGGCGTGTGGCGCGATGCCGACGGCATCACCTTTGAAGGGTGGATCCGGGCGCACGTGACGCACGAGGAGGGGCGCGACGTGCTCCGTGCGATGAACCGCGGGATGGTGGCGCAGGAGCCGTCGCAGGTCTCCTTTCTGTCGACCGCCAAGAGCCTCAAGGGCTGCTGGAGCGGCGGGGACGACGACGAGTACCGGCTCGCGCGCGGCTCGCAGGCGCCGCTCCTCGAGGCCGCGAGGCGGCTCGGCGCGCGCCTCAAGCTCGGCGCCGTGGTGAGCGCGGTGACCCGTCGGTCTGGCCCCGCCGCGCCGGTCAGCTACGACGTGGCGACCGCGGACGGCCAGGTGATCCGCGCGAAGCACGTGGTCCTGACGGGCAGCCCGGCCGCGCTGCTCGGCATCCGCTTGCCCAGCCTGAGCGCCAACGACGCGCAGCTGCTGCAGCGGATGCCCCTTGGAGAGAGCGCCAAGCTCTTCTTCTTCTACCGGGAGGCGTGGTGGCGAGCCGCCGGCAAGAGCGGGAACGTGATGGCCACGAGCGGCCTCTCGGCGTGCATGGACCACTCGTCTCGCGACGCGACGACCGGCTCGGCCGCACTCATGTGCTGGCTCGAGGGGAGGACCAACCTGCGTTTCTTCGGCAACGCCAACCGCACCGCCGCCCTCGAGGAGGTGGTGAGCTTCCTCGAGGCCTCGCTGCAGGACGCCCGCGCGCGATCCTACACCTCGCACCTCGTCCTCGACTGGCCGGCCCAGCCGTTTGCGCGCGGCGCCTACACAGGCTTCTTCCCGCCCGGCGTGCAGAGCCAGCCCGGCTTCTGGGAGGCGTTTGTGCGGCAGGAGAAGGCGGCTGGCCTCTTCGTGGCGGGCTCGGACTACTACCCCGGCACCGGCAACGGCTACATGGACGGCGCGGTGCGGAGTGGCGAGGCGGCGGCGAGGGCGATCGCGAGACGACCGTGAGCGGCGGCCCGCCAACGTCGTTGCGGGTGTCTGGGGCGCAAGTCTGGGCGTGGCTCTGACTCGGTGTAGCGTCGCGGTGAGAGGGAGAGATGTTGTGACTCTCGCTGAGAGTTAGAGTAGAGAGAGCAGAGCGTAGAATAGAGGATGGTGGAAGGGCATGAAGGGGGCCATTAGCAGAGCGCGCCGTATGTGTGTGTATATGTACGTTCCCGCCGCTAGGTGGGCGGTGTACCGAGTATAGACCTAGAGAGAAGAAGGGAGTCAGGCTCAGCAGGTCCCCGCCTTTGCGCCCACTATGCACAGCACCGCTCCGCGTTACTACCGAGTCAGTATCGTCGACCCAGTGAGACTGCTCTTCTGTAGGTGGAGCCGACAAACCCTCAAACGCCGGGCCCGGCCGGACGCAGTGAAACCACCCCGGGGCCAACCCGCTTCGGTTTCGTCGCTTCCACACTATGACCCACGAAACCCGAAACCTCAGGCGCCGCCCGGACTCGGTCGACGGCCACCCAAGTGCTTGGCTCGTGCCCAGCCGACCGGCAGGCGATGCCCACTCACTGCTAGGCTAATCTCGGGCTGTCAAGCGGCGGTGTGGTGCCGTGAAGGGCACCGGGACCAAAACTACGACCATTAGTACCGTGCCCGGGCAGTGGATTTAATTCTGTCAAAAGTCGAGATGTGCTCCGTGGGATGTATTGGGCTAGGATCATGCGTCCGGGAGGCCCCCCTTGCGTGCCGCAACGACCCACAGTGCTGGTACCACTCTCTTCACGTTCACAGCTCTAAAGTGGACCATAACTACGATGCAGGAGGTATCGCGCGCCTTGCGGGGATGTCGTGGGCGCACGTGCCGATGACGGTTACAAGCTCGAATCGTCGTGCAGAATGGCGCGCCGGAGAGGCTCTGCACCCTTTCGCCTCGAGGCTTGCGCACCGCCGATCGATACCGCCTCGCCCTCTGGCTTCCCTCCCTCCTCGCCCTCGCCGCCCGGCTTTGCCAAGTCGGTTCGCGGCGCGCCGCTGCTCGTCGGGAGCGGCTTTGAGACCGCCCTTCCAGCTGACCAGCAGGGCTGGCGCAATGCGGCCGATGAGCCGGCGGCAAAGGTCCAAACATTTCGGCGATGGGCGCGCGACAACGCTGGCCGCGTGGATGTCGAGGACGAAGGCGGCACTGTCTTGGGTGCCGACATCGTGCTCGGCATGTGGACGTGCTGCAAGAGCATCGACCGCGCCGCGCCGGGCTGCGTCTTGGCAGACCACAGCACTGGCAGAGAGTCGTGGGAACTGCTACACTGTGAGCAATGCGCCGGATGGATCCCACGTGGGCGTTGGGACGTCGACAAGTGCAGTCACCACCCAGGGGAGCTACAACGCACGCAATTCGGCGGGTTGATCTGGTCGTGCTGTGGCGAGACTGGCGTGGAGGGTAGCCGCTTCCGAAACGTGAGCCCGAGCCTGTGGCGCGATCAGCGCAGACTCGAGGCGGAGGCGCGGCGGGCGCAAGGGGCCTCGCGGGCGCAAGCTGGGCTGTCTCAGGCCCACGACGCGACGACTGGATGCACCAGCGGCCGCCACAGCCTCCAGCTGCCTCTCGATCAAGAGTGTCCAGTGTGCGGTGCGGCCAAGGTGCCGGGGGATCGAGAGTGTCAGACCTGCGGAGACACGCAGCACATCCTCTGCACGCAGTGCTTTGACGTGGTAGCCGTGTCAGACTTGCGCCGCTCTGCCGCGCGCGGCGGGTGCCGCTTCCACACGGGCGTCTTTTGCGATGCCCGAGCTGTGCGCTACGCCGAGAATCAGCCGCGCGCCATGCGCTGTCCCAACGCCGGGTGCACGTTCACGAGCACCAGTGCCGCAGACCTGAAGGCGCACGAAGACGCTTGCCCGTACTTCAACTACGAGTGCGAGGACTGCGGCGCCGTGGTGCTTCGGCGGGAGAGCAAGGCCCACAACGCCAACTGCCCGCGTAAGTTGCTCCCGTGCGGCAACTTGGGATGCGGCAGGTTGATTGCCCGCGGCGACTTGGAGTTCCACCGCGATTACATGTGCCCGGCGGCAACCGCGGTCTGCAGCTTCTGCGACTCTACCTTTCCCAGGGCGGACCTCGCGTCGCACGTCCAGACCTGCCCGCATGCACCCGCCACCTGCCAGCGCAACTGCGGCATCTCAGTGACGCGGGGGGAGTGGCCAGGTCAGGCGATTCATGACACGGTCTGCGCCGCTCTGCCCATTGCGTGCCAACGCTGCGGTGGCGTCCAGCCGCGCTTCCTGATGTCACGGCACGCGGGTTCTTCCGAGTGTCCAGCGGCTCTACAAACCTGCCGTCGCTGTGGAGAGGCGGTGCCCCGCGCGCTTTTGCAGTCACACAGCCGCGAGTGCTTGATGCGAGCCGTCCTATCAGCATGGCGATTTGTGGAGAGGGACGAGAGGGAGGTGCCATGCCCCCACCGAGCTGGCGACGGAGACGGCGGCGGCTGCGGCTGGCGCGGGGCGCGATCGATGCTGAGCAGGCACTTCGCGGACGTGTGCATGTTTCAGCCGCTCCCTTGCGAGCACGGCTGCGGAGCTTTGGTTGCGCGCAACGAGCGCCAAAGGCACTGCACGTTTTGCCCCACGTACACGGCTCCACGGTGCACGAGGTGTGGCGCGCTCACCGACGCCGAGGGCAGGGAGGTGGTCGTTCGAGCCGCTTCGTTGAGCGCTGCGACCGTGACGCGGCAGGAGGTGGACCACGACGGCCGGTCCAAGACCTATGGCGAGGAGATTCCCGTGCGGCGGCCGCGAGCGGTGCTCGCCCTCGCCGCTCCACAGCGCGAGCTGCACCGGCTCCGCTGCCCCTGCGGCGTGGCGCGCTGCTCGCACTGCCGCGAGGAGGTTCCGCACCACCTGCTTGCAGAGCACGAGTCGTCGTGCCAACAACGGAGGGTGGCGTGTCCCCGGGCGTGTGGAGCCATCGTGGCGATGGGGCTGCTGTCGGCGCACGACGCGTCGTGCCCGCTCCGAACCCAGCCATGCCCGTATGGGTTCCCGCTTCTTCCCTCGTGCGCCTGACGTGAGCGAGCCCCCTCCACCGAGGGTTGTGTCTGTGCCTGTAGGTGTGGCCAAAGGGTCACGGTCAGGGATTTGCGCTTCCGGCAGCGCGAGGCGGGCGAGGCGGGCGAGGCAGCCGGCCGAGAGGAGACGCCCGCGAGGCCCTCTGCGGTGTGCAAGCCGTGTGGGCAGGCGCCGCCCCGGCCGGTGGCGGCGTTTGACGCGACAGCGGCCCAGCGGCGCGTCGAGCGGCTCCTAGGCTCGCAGGGGCTACTCGCAACGCCCGGCGCCGCTCCTGAGGAGTCTGTGCGCGTCGGAGCGGTGTTGCAGGGCGAGCCGCGCTTGCTCGCGCTCTGCTTTGTGCGAGGTGGCGACCGAGAGGTGCGGCCGCTCTTGCGGCTCTTGGGGAGCCTACTCCGGCAGCGCTCAGACGTGCGAGGAATACTCGTCCCAGTGGGTGCCGACGCGGCGCAGCTGCGCGAGTGCCACGAGCTTTGCCCGTCTGCGTTTAGCTTGCCGCCGCCGGCTGCGACGAGCGAGCAGATCAGCCTCGATTACGGCGGCCGCCGCACGCGCTTGCTGCTGCTCTGGGCCCGCGGCTTGCTAACCGAGAGGTTCCGCGACAACTAGCGATTCACGACTAGCGGTCCTCCTCAGGCGGCCGATCTCGCGCTCGCTTGTTTCGACGCCGGCGCCGCTCTCGCTGCCGATCCCGACGGCGCCCATTTGCCGTGGACGGACACAGGCTTGCTCTCGCGCCACGCGAGTGTCTGCAAGCGCTACCACGTCGGCTGCTGCAACGCGGGCTGCACCTTCTTCGCGAGCCGCGACCGGGCGGCATCGCACGCCACGACCTGTCCGCAGAGGCTCCGGCCCTGCAAGCACGGCTGCGGCGAGGTGCTTGTCATCGCCAAGCACAAGGAGCATCACGCAATCTGCGAGAGGAGGCCCGTGCAGTGCGAGCGCGGGTGCGGGTTGCCAACGACGGCGGGTGAGGTCGCGTCGGGCGCGCACGAAGAGGTCTGCCCGATGAAGCAGCTGCCTTGCGACGCGTGCGGTCTGCTCGTCAAGCGGGAGGCGCTCTCGCGCCACGTTTCCGTCTGCCCGAGCGCCGGAGAGCTCTGCAGGTACGGCTGCTCGCTGCGATTGCCACGCGCGCTAATGGGAGCCCACGCGAGGGAGTGCCCCGCGGTGGGGAAGAGTCCGGCGGAGTGGGTCGAGCACGCCAAAGCTCACCCCGGCGTGCGGTGGCTTCTGCCGGCCGCGTCGCCGTCGCCGCCCCGCCCTGCGATGTTTGAGATTGAGTGAGACCCAGTCTGTCGTTGAGAGACCGACGGTCTACCCCCGGTGTACTGTGGATTGGGAGGGAGCTTTGTGGCTCGTGAGAGCGCGGCCGCGCTCGCGGTCGCCCGGTCGCGCACGCAAATAAATAAAGAAATAAAACGGGCACCTCTACTAGGAGATGGGTAAAAAGGAACAGGTCCCCGCCCTGCGGTCCCGGTCGTCTTTGTGCAAGGTTCTTTGTGGGTGTTGCACGCACGTCACGTGGGCTCAAATAAATAAATAAAACGGACACCTCTACTGTGAGATTGGGAAAAAGGAACAGGTCCGCCCCGCCCGTGCGATCTTTGTGCAGGGGGTTCTTTGTGGGTGCGTGGTCGGCGACTAGAGCCGTAGCCGGGGGTCGTCCATTCGACGGCGACGCGCGACGGGGGACCGTGGGACTATATATCACTAGCGCCGTCAGAGCGTCTTTTCAGACTTCACCACGGGCTCACGCGAGGTATTATACACCACAACGTCGAGTTGTCAGTTGACTGTTGTGGCGTGTGGCGGCCACGACAACCTTCTTAGACTGAGACTTGTCTTAGACTGAGACAGCTCACGCTCCAGCCTCCACTAGCCGCGCTTGGGCGCGCGCAGGCCACAGCCCACACAAGACTGCCAGCGCGCTTCTCTACCCCTTCTGGCGGCATGCCATGCTAGCTCTGGGCCGTCGAGGCCACACGATCACACTGGCCCGCAAAAGTATGACGGACGGCCGGGACGCTGCCACGCCCTTCATCTCGCGTCCTGCTTCTCCTCCTCTGCCACCTTCTCAAGTCGAGGAGGGTCGTCCGCTTCCGCCGACTTGAGGTTGGGCATCGCCTCCGCCTCCGCCATCCTGTGCCGGTGGCGGTGAAGCGTGAGCACGGGCGCTACCCCACCTCCCCCTTGGCGGGCCGCTATACGCGCACCCTTCCTGGAACGACTCGGCAACCTCCTTGAGACCTGCGGACTGCTTGCCGAGATCCTTTGCGAGCCCGGCTAGGCGCTCAGGCCCGAAGAGGAAGAGCCCGGCGACCCCTATCACTCCCAGCTCGGGCCACCCCAGACCAAAGAGGCCCATCGCCGGCGCCGGGCTGCGCGAAGGCTGGAGTGCAGCGGCCGGAGGCGCGCCGAGCGGCCGCGCGGAGGCGCAGGAGCGCGGCAGAGCGGGAGACAGCGTGAAGGCGCTGGCCAGCGTGGCGAGGGAGAGAGTGACGACGAAACGCATCACCAGATGGCTATGTCGATGGCTAATCCGAGCTGCCGCGTGGGGAAAAAGAATTTTAACTATGGAGTTTTCTTTGGCCGCCCTCGCTCGCTCGAAGGAGAAGAACGAGCACACGTGCTGCCGGGTCGTCGCGGCTTCTCGTCTGGCATGTTGGCCCTGGGGTTCGCTGCGGCAGCCGCCACCTCGGGCTCGCCGCCCAACCGCCGGAGTGGCGGGCCAGATCTGCAGAAGCTTTCCACGGCGCGAGAGCGCCTCTTCGAGGCGGAGCTGGAGCTACAAGGCGCTCTCGCGCGAGAGGCGTCGAGGCCGGGTCCGCGGCCGGTGTCCAAGGCGCTGGACCGGCTCCAGTCGGTGCTCGTTGCGGCACTCGCCAGTCCCGACGAGGACGGCCTCTGCCGCCTCCACCACGCGGTCTTGGAGCAGGACGAGGACCGGGTAAAGTGCTTGGTCGGCGCGGGCGCCCAGACAGAGGTGGCGGCGGGCGAGGCGGGCGTGCTGCCGCTGCACCTCGCGGTCCTCGCCGGCGACGGCTCGCCCGGCTGCATGCGCGAGCTGCTCGCGGGCGGCGCCAAGGTGGCCCTGACCCTTACCCTAACCCTGACCCTTACCCTGACCCTGGACTAACCCTGACCCTGACCCTGACCCTGACCCTGACCCTTACCCTGCCCCTTACCCTTACCCTGACCCTGGTCCCTAACCCTAACCCTGACCCTGACCCTGACCCTGACCCTGACCCTGGACCCTAACCCTGACCCTGACCCTGCCCCTACCCCTACCCCTACCCCTACCCCTACCCCTACCCCTAACAAGGTGGACGCGCCTGACACGAACGGCGTCACCGCGCTGCATGCCGCCTGCGGACTCAACCAGCCGCAGCTCACCTCGCTGCTGCTCGACGCCGGCGCCACGCCCGAGGCGCGAGGAGCGCACGGTGTCCCGCCGCTCCTTCAGTGCGAATTAGCAGCTAATGAGCACTTAATTAGGCGCGAGGAGCGCACGGTGTCCCGCCGCTCCAGCTCGCCGGCTGGGCAAACGCGGCCGAGGCTGCGGCGGCCATGCTCTCGCACGGTGCCTCTCTCCCGCGTTGCGACGCGGCTCCGGCCGGGGACGTGTCCAGACAGGGCGGCGCTCCTCGCCACCGCGCGGCTCGTGTGTCGGCTAGGCGCCTCCCCCGACGCGCGTGACGAGCGGCTCCGCACCGCATGCCATGCCGCGGCCGCGCGGGACGCTTCCGAGGCGATCGAGGTGCTCCTCTCGGGCGGGTCTCTCTCTCTCCCTCTCTCTCCCTCTCTCTCCCTCTCTCCCTCTCTCCCTCTCTCTCTCTCTCTCTCTCTCTCTCTCTCTCTCTCTCTCTCTCTCTCTCTCTCTCTCTCTCTCTCTCTCTCTCTCTCTCTCTCTCTCTCTCTCTCTCTCTCTCTCTCTCTCCCTCTCTCTCTCTCCCTCTCACGTGGCCCGTGCGATCGAGGTGCTCCTCTCGGGCGGGGCGAATGCCGACGCGAGCGACCGGCGCGGTTGGACGCCCCTCTTTTATGCCGTGCGCGCCTGCGGCTGCGCCGACCCGCGTTGCGGCCGCACGCGCGCCCTGTCGCTCCTGCTAGACTCGGGCGCCGCGGCTGCCGCAGCGGACCGCTCCGGCTGGACGGCGCTGCACCACGCCGCCGCGCGGGACCGCGTCGCACCGATCGGGTTGGTGCTCCCCGGCCCTCCACCTCAGGGTACCCGAGCCCATCCCCTACCCCCACGGTACCGAACCCACAGGCTGCTGCTCGCCGCTGGCGCGGACGCGTCTGCAGTCGCGAGAGGCGGACTCACCCCCCTACCTCCAGAGTGGTCGAATCCAGGGAGGGTTCAGCTCCGTGGGTGGTGCGGTAGGCGGGCTCACCCCGCTGATGCTCGCCGCGCACTCGGCGGGCCGCGGCGCGGAGGGGGTGAAGCTGTTGCGGGCCGCGGGAGCGCGCGCGGACGCGACGGACGAGCTTGGCTTGACCGCCGTCCACGCGGCTGCGGCGGGCGGCGCCGAGCAGGCCCTCCCCCTCCTCTGCTCTCTCCTCGCCCCTCCGCC
>NW_005202427.1:510829-523815 GCF_000372725.1 Emiliania huxleyi CCMP1516 | reverse complement strand
CCGCCGCAGCTCCGCCATCGGATGGACGGCCTGCACGAGGCGGGCAACGCCTCGCAGCCCGCCGCCGCCGCCGCGCTCCTCGCCGCCGGCGCCGAGAGCACCGCCGCCGCCGCGGGCGGTGCACCCCCCTCCAGCTCGCCGTCGAGCGGGTCGGCGTCGGCGTCGGCGGCTGCCGCTGCAAGTGGTGCCGCCGCCGCCGCAGCCGGCAGCTGCGGACCCTGCGGACGCTGCTGAGCGAGCTGAACGGTGGCGCGGACCAAGGGACGGCGGCGGGCACCACGCCGGCCCACATCGCCGCGGCCCACGACTCGGTCGCCGCGCTGCGCCTGCTGCGCGCGCGCCGCTCGCCACTGTGGCGGCGCGACGCGTCTGGGAGGACGCCCCTTGACGTGGCGCGCGAGGCGCGGCGCGGCGCGTCGCGGTTCGTGCAGCGCCTGCTGCTCCTCGGCCAGCCGGCACCAACTTGAACGGATCTCATGCGCGTACTACGCCCCTCCCCCGATATGAGCCGCCGCTCCGCGCTTCCCTCCACAATCGCCGTAATTCCGTACAAAAATGGTGGAACTTCCTCATAAATGTCAACAGACAACACACACAAAAATCAGCCCTGTGTTGTGTGTACGCGCGCGGGCCCTGAGATGCATCTTGCCAGCCCCTTGGAGTGTGAACGGCTTCGTAGCCCTCCGGTCTACTAGAAGATCCGCAGGACTGGAGCGAAAAAAAAGCAAGCGAGTGGCATCTTGCATGTGTGTTTTGTACACCGTGGGGGCATGGGACCCCTGTTGTATATCCAATATCGTTTGCATGTGACCGCCGACTCGTTTGACTCCTTCGCTCATCATATACATGGATACGGCTCTACACACATCAAAACCGTCTGCGTCTCACTTATGTGTTATGAGAGTTATGTGTGGTATATTGACCGCGCTCGTACTACGCGGGATCATCCAAATCGATCATACCTGTTGCTGCACCGACGCCGATGACGACGCCTCGCCTCCAGAGACGTCGCGCGCCTCCGCAGAGCTGCGGCTGCTCATCTTGGCGAACACCCGGCTGAGGCCGTCAAAGCCGCGCCTCGCGAGGCTGGTGCTGCCCTCGGCGATGCTGCCCGAAACGAGGAGGTCCGCCCGCGACCGAGCGGCGGTCGCGCCGAGGCTCTTTGCCAGAAGCACGAGCGACACCTGAGGAGAGGGAGAGGCCTTCGTCGCGAGGCTCGATGCGTGCAAAGCGAGCTGTGGGAAACAGAGCGCGCCTTGCGGTGGCGCCCGGGGAAGCACGACTTTGCCAGGTCCTTGTAGAGTCCGCCGGCGATGAGCTCCTGCGGCGTTGGAAGGAGAGGGTTGTGTGTGTGTGTGGGGGGGGGGGGAGGCTCGGGAAAGCCGAGACTATCGCTCCTGCGGCGTGGTTTCAAAAAACTTGGAGAACTGGCAGCCGCCGAGCGCGGGGTCGTTCTCGTGCGCCGTGACGATCTTCAGCCTGTCCTGGCGCGCCTGCTTGACCTGCTCGGCCAGCCGCTCGTCGCTGACGAAGCTGTCCTCGTTGAGGTAGAGCAGCATGTGGGTCGCGGTGGCCGGCCGATCGTCGGTGGTGGAGATCGTGAGGCCGGTGAAGGCGGCGGCGATCTCGTTGGCCAAGTCCAGTGCGCCCGCGTTGGCCGGCGAGGCCCAGACCGTGACCCGTTTGGAAAAGGCGAGCGACTGGCTCTCGGGCTCGCCCGACACGCAGAGCGGGAGGGAGGTCTGGTTCAGATAGTTGGGCGAGCAGAGGAGCAGCGCCTGTGGTTCAAGTGGGGTCGGTCGGGAGACAGAGAGGACTGCGTAGCGGCTGGCTGTGGCCGGCGGCGCCTCGGCGATGATCTTGAGCGAGATGAGCTGAAACTCATCGATGCGATACCAGATCGTGAGCGGCCAGTCGTTGTCAAAGATGGCCGGCTGCAGCTCCTCGGGGCACTCTGCGCGCAGCGCCTGCAGCGTCCCGCCGCCCTTGTCAGGGTCCGCTTCTTGGACGAGGACCAGCGGCTTGTCCTTCTCGAGCGACGAGCGGATCTCGCGGAGGCAGTTCTGTGGCGCGGGAGAGGCGGGAGGTAAGGCCAGAGTGCGGTCTGGAGTCGGGGTGGGAGGGACAGGCGCGCCTTGGAGCGGAAGTAGCCCTTCGAGAGGAAGAAGAGGATGACTTGCGAGCGCTGGATGTACTCCTCCAGCGCCCCAATGTCTTTGAGATCATCTACCTGCGCGCACACCGCGGTGCGTCAGAGTGGATGTGTGTGTGTAGCTCCGACGCGGTGCTGAGCATCTGCGTGCGTCGAGGAAGATCTTGATGCCCGGCAGCAGCTGCTGGAGCTCACCCTTGATGACGGCGACGGCGTCCTGACCGGTCGACCTATTCGGAGGTGTGTGGTGACTCTATAGCGTTCCTGTTCCTCTTCTCCCTCCATAGCTGTGACTCACCAGATGTGGCTGTTGAAGAGGTGCCACGTGAGGCCGAGCACGATGTTCAGCTCTGGGGGCTGCTTGGTCGAGACGAGTCGGATCGTGGGGATCTTGGCGACGCGGCGGGCGGCAACGATGGCGCCCACGAGGAAGAAGGCGAGCACGACTGCGACGAGGACGATCATCGAGTTGACTACCCCATTGAGGCTGCGGAAGCCAAGGACTGCGTTGGCATCATCGACCCCGGAGCGTTCTTTGATGCCGAGGAAGATGGTGCTCCAGTTGGTGCCGAGGAAGAGAAGGAGGAGCACGAGACTGGTGGCGACGGCGAGCACGTTGTCCTCGACCCGCTTGTACGGCCGCACGACGGCGAGTGCGACGGCGTAGCAGGAGCAGATGAGGGTCGCCACCACAAGGCGAACAAAGGCGCGCTCCTCCGTTATCAGCAGCACAAAGCCCGTGAGCACGAGCTTGCGCGCCAGCTCGACCGCCTCCCACCAGTACCAGGTCTTCTCGTACTCCCGGTGGAGGAAGGCGGTGGCCCGCGTCAGAGCATTCGGCGTCTTGGCCTGCAGCGGCTTGTAGCAAGCGGCGAGGAGCGACGTGAAGAGGACCAGCGAGCCGGCGGGCCAGAGGACGATGAAGCCGGTGGCGAGATCGGTGATGGACTCGTGCTCGCCGGTGCCACACTCGACGCTCGCGTCCTGCCGCATGTAGGAGACCTGCCGCGGCGACTCGTCGGGCGGGGAGACGGTGTAGGCCTATCAGCAGAACATTGCGAGGACTGAGAGGTGGGGTTGTGAGCAATGGCAGTCATCAGCTGGAGGCGCCTGACACGACCACGCGCGGAAGATGGAGGCGCTGATGGAGGGCACGAAGCAGAAGACTAGCACGAGGCCGGCCGGCGTGAGGTCCAGGAGGCCGAGGGCCGCCTCCGCGTACCACGATCTCTCGCGCGGCGCCGGGGCAGCACGCCAGCGGTGCAGGAGCCGCTGACTTATTCCCGCTGCCATTAGCAGCGCGATGAGGGCGACGGGGGAGAGAGCAATGACGAGGAGCCTCAGGCCGTAGCCAAGGCACTGCTCCGGCAGGAGAAGGCCTGACCAGTCGATGGAGACGGCGCTGGCCAGCTTGTCCGTCCAGCGCGTGTACTCTCGCGGCAACCGCGCCGAGTAGGTGGAGGACAAGACGGTGCTGATCTGGTAGAAGCCAAACAGGATCTTGACCTTGGCTGTCATTCCGCCCACGACGTAGTACTTGACGACGCGGTCTGCAAAGCGGAGGATACAGCCGATGTAGGGCTCCTTCCGCCGCGGCATGTGGTAGGCCCACGCCGCCAAGCCGCACGCGACGCAGAGGCCGAGGACGAGGCCGATGATGCGACCCGCAGCGGCGCCGCGCGCTGCGCACTCTTTGCACTCGTCGCCGTCGACGAGGTAGTGATTCTCCGCGGCGCAGAGCTGGCACTCGGGGCCTTTGAAGTCCGAAGCGCAGTACTCCGAGCCCGCCTCCGCCATCCTCCGGCGGCGAGAGGCGCCTCTCGACTCGCTGCCGGCGCATCGCGTCTTGCCGGCGTTGTCATTGCCGCCAAAGAGGCGGCACTCTGTCAGCACGGCGGAGGAGGGGCTGGCGCGCCAGAAGCCGCGCGGGAGGACGAGGGATGAAAGGGTAGTGTTGTCCGGGCAGACAGCGTTTGGCGCGCAAGGCTTGCAGTACTCGGTCGGAGAGGTGAAGATGTCGTCCGCGTCGGCCGAGGTGTTACGCAAGTAGTAGCCGTCCATGCAAAACGAGCAGGTGACGCTGCCACTGACCGAGCTGAGGGGGTGAGGACACGGGACGCACAGGCCCTGGCCAGCGTTGGCGGCGTAGCGGCCAGCCTCGCACGCGTCGCACGCGTCGCTGCCTTGATCCGACGACGTGCCGGGAGGGCACGGCGTGCAGTTAGGCTGGCCCTCTTTCGCGGCGAAGGTGCCAGGCGAGCACGGCGTCGGATCGACGCTGCCCGTTGAGCAGGCGCTGCCGGCGGGGCAGGCCGTGCACTCGCTCGCGTCGGAGAGGTTGGTGGCGGTCGAGTACGACCCGGCGGGGCAGGGAAGGGGCACGCTCGTCCCCTCCGGGCAGTAGTGGCCAGTATCGCAGGGCGGGGGCTCATAGGTCGCCTCTGTGGGGCATTGGGAGCGTGCGGGGCAGCGGCCGGCGCAGCTGCTGCTCGACTGGTACTCGGGGTCGGCCGATCCGAGGAGGCCGGCGGCGCAGGCGAAGGGAAAGTCCAGCTCGACGGGGAGAAGCGGCAGCTGGTAGAGGTTCTCGCCAAGGAGGGAGTGGTCGCCGGTCTCGTTGTTCCAGTTGCACGGCTGCACGAAGGTTGGGGCCTGGCAATACCACTCGGGTGGGGTCGGGTCTTGCCTGCCCGCGCAATCGTCGCGGTGCTCAAGGCAAGCTGCTTGCTTAGCCCTCTCGGTGTACGGGTACGGATCGTATGAGCACGCCTCCCGGTACACCTCGCAGCGCGCGTTTGGCAGCCAGCGGCCGGCGGGGGCGGGGAGGGCGTAGGAGACCTCGCCAGCGAGCAGGAAGATGGAGCTCCCCTGACCCTCCGGGGCGGTGCAGCCGCTGATGAGGGTGCCGTCGCTCAGGGAGGTGCGCCCGCCCGCCGAGTAGAGGCCGCCGCCAGCCTCTGAGGCGATGCAGTTGGAGATGGCGGAGCGGGCTAGGCTGGCTGAGCCCGACCCCACGTACACGGCTCCGCCTCGCGTGGCATTGCAGCCGGCGACGGTGGAGTCGGTCACGATCAGGACGCGATTAAACGTGGCTATAGCTCCACCGTACTGCGGTTGCGAGGAGGGAGCGGGGTGAGGCAGCCGTGGCCATCTCTATCTCTCGCCCCGCTGCCGTGCGGCGCTGCAGGGGTGTGGCTAGCTCTACGCGGCGCACTCTAGCAGAGCAGCCCGACACGGTGGAGCCGATTATCGAGACCGCACCGCTGTCCTCCGCGGCGACGACGCCGCCCTCCTCCTGCGGTTGCGAGGAGAGACCGGGGTGAGGCAGCCGTGGCCATCTCTATCTCTCGCCCCGCTGCCGTGCGGCGCTGCAGGGGTGTGGCTAGCTCTACGCGGCGCACATAGCCAGCAGAGCAGCCCGACACGGTCGAGCCGATTATCGAGACCGCACCGCTGCCACCCGCGTAGACGACGCCGCCGTCCTGCGGTTGCGAGGAGAGAGCGGGGTGAGGCAGCCGTGGCCCTCTCCATATCTCGCCCCGCTGCCGTGCGGCGCTGCAGGGGTGTGGCTAGCTCTACGCTGCGCACATCTTCAGCAGAGCAGCTCGTCATGGTGGAGCCGTTTATCGAGACCGCACCGCTCTCAACCGCCAAGACGACGCCGCCGTTCTGCGGTTGCGAGGAGAGAGCGGGGTGAGGCAGCCGTGGCCCTCTCTATATCTCGCCCCGCTGCCGTGCGCCGCTGCTGGAGGCGGCTAGCTCTACGCGGCGCACATAGCCAGCAGAGCAGCCCGACACGGTCGAGCCGCTTATCGAGACCGCACCGCTGCCACCCGCGTAGACGACGCCGCCGTACTGCGGTTGCGAGGAGAGACCGGGGTGAGGCAGCCGTGGCCCTCTCTATATCTCGCCCCGCTGCCGTGCGGCGCTGCAGGGGTGGCGGCTAGCTCTACGCGGCGCACCTCATTAGCAGAGCAGCTCGTCACGGTCGAGCCGATGATCGAGACCGCACCGCTCTCATACGCGAAGACGACGCCGCCAGACTGCGGTTGCGAGGACAGAGGGCAGCGGATGGTGGGACTCGTCTCTAAACTGCAGAATCCGGATCTCTCTCACACCGCTGCCATGGGCGGGGCTGCTAGGCTACGCGGCGCACCTCAGCCGAGCACCCTGTCATAGTCGAGTCGATGATCTCGATGTCGCCTGCGTTGTTCGCGTGCACAACGCCGCCGTACTCCTCCCCCTCGTACTCCTCCTCCTCCCCCTCGTACTCCTCCTCCTCCCCCTCGTACTCGTACTCGTACTCGTACTCCTCGCCCTCGTACTCCTCGTACTCCTCCCCCTCCTTCTTACACTCATCATCGACCCAGGCGCACCCAGCCGCCCCTCTCCCGTTGACGAGGTTCAGCCCCCGCAGGGTGAGGCTGCAGCCGCCCGAGAGGTAAAAGAGCCTGGTCTCTCCCTGGCCGTCGAGCGTCGAGCCCTCGCCGCTGCTGGCGACGGTCACCTTGATGGTGGAGGTGCAGCTGATCTGGCTGAACAGCTTGAAGTGCGCACCGGGCGGCAGGTAGATTGAGATGTTGGCAGCAGCCTCCGTGATCAGGGAGCGGAGCTTGTCCTCGCTCGCCGCGGCGACATCGAAGCCGGGGGAGAGCGGCGGCAGCGGCGGCAGCGGCGGTAAAGGAGGCGGTGAAGGCGGCGACGGCGGCGACGGCGGCGTTGGTGGCGGTGCGGGCGGCAGATCAAAGCAGCGCTTAGCGCAATCATGGGCACCAGTGTCAGGGAGACCATCGTCGTAGCAGGAGGCTCGGTTGGCATGGTTGATACAAGGCTCGCAAAAGCCGGCGTCAAAAGTACAGAACAATACGCCATCCTCCTCGCAGCCACACGGCTGCAGCAGCACCTCGCCTTGTGGATCCGTGGGAGACGCGGCCGCCCTCCCGAAGCACAGCGCGGCGGTGGCCACGGCGGCTGGTTTGAGCGAAGTGAATTTGCTGAGTAGCACAAAGGCTCCTGCCCGCACGAGGCTCGTCTCGACCAGCTGCCCGGCAGCGACCGTGAGACCAGAGAAAAGAGAAGGGCTGGCGGAGTCCGGTTCGATCCGGACGGCGCCCGCGATGAGAGTGTACCCAGACTGGGCCGGGATGGGCAGCGACGCCTGGGCCTTGCCAGAGGCGGCCAAGCAGCCTGGTGGCTCCTCGGACTCGAGCGCAAGGTGACCTCCCGCCGTGGCGGGGTGGCGGGTGCGCACCTGGAGCGGCCAAAGGAGCGAGTGTTCATGCAGGGCAGACAGGGCAAACAGGCAGACAGGGCGGCGCGCGGGTGGGCAGACAGGGCAGCGCGCGGGTGGGCATAGCCAGAGGGGTGACGGTGTTTGGCAGCCCATGCAGCGGCGTGGGGAGTGCAGTGCGGGTCGCCAATACCTGATCCGCCCGATTCAGCTCGTCCTCGAGCAGCGAGGAGTTGGCGCGGGCAAAGGAGGCGCAGGCGCGCTGCCGGTCGGCGTAGCCGCTTGAGACGGAGAAGCGATCGGACTCGACCGCGTTCGAGTCGGAGATCCGGGTGGAGCGGAGCTCTGCAGGACACGCAAACTCCCCCAGCGCGGCCTTCAGACGCGCATCGACGGCCCAGTCGCTCTGGAGGAAGAGGAGGTGCCGGGGCGCTGCCGCTCGCCCGCCGCCCGCCGGCTTGGTCGTTGGCGGGCCGAGCGGGGCAAGGAGGCCGATGGACGCCTCAAGGGTCGTGAGAGGGGCGGACGCCGCATCCGGCGGGGCCTCGGTCTTGACAGAATCCTTGGTTGGGACTCGACAAGTGTCCGCGACTCCGTCGTTCGCTCGCCACCCGCCGCCGGCTTGCATGCAAGATCCGGGAGGAGGATGGCCGCCGAAGCGGACTGTTGGGCTTGAGACGCTCTGGCGCGTGGTCGCCGCGGCGAGGATGCTCGTGAAGGTGCAGAACATGAACTGCGGCTGGGGCAAACCACGCGGTGGC
Organism: Emiliania huxleyi CCMP1516; assembly: GCF_000372725.1. Taxonomy (NCBI): domain Eukaryota; phylum Haptophyta; order Isochrysidales; family Noelaerhabdaceae; genus Emiliania; species Emiliania huxleyi. Next base: position 515,672 of record NW_005202427.1, on the reverse strand, counting down.
ATCAGCATTTGTGGGTCGCTACTTGCTGTGAAGACACAGGTGCGTTTATGTGAAGAGGTTGTGCGTTTACGTGAAGACATTACGCCAGAGTTTCTTTTATCTTGACGCTTCTTGTCTTCTTCTTGGGGAGTTGAGCTAGCACCGTCACTCGGACACCCTCTCTGGGTTGCCCTGCCTCCAGGAGTTTTTCTTCTTCTGCGTCGGGGTTCCCTCTTTTTGTTTGTTTGTGCTCTCTTTTCGTGCTCATGGGACCCGTTGAACCGTCCGTGTTAGATAGTTTTGTGATTTGTTTCCTTCATCATCCATCAACCGTTTCTGCAAAACAACACAACAAAGTTTGGTATTGCTAAAAATATCTCTCCTCTCTCTCTCTCTCCGTTTCTGAAAAAAGAAATCGCGCGCCCGCACCCTGCCTTTCATGTGTGTGTGTGTGTGTGTGTGTGTGTGTGTGTGTGTGTGTGTGTGTGTGTGTGTGTGTGTGTGTGTGTGTGTGTGTGTGTGTGTGTGTGTGTGTGTGTGTGTGTGTGTGTGTGCACGCGGGGGGGAGGGGGGGACGTGCAACGCTCAGCGCGCAGCCCTTGACAGCCCCGCGCGGGCGGGAGAGGAGCTTGGGAGAGAACTCCCCGTCACGGCGTCGGCCACTCGGCGGCGCTGTCGGCCCGCCTGGCGCCGCGCGAGGACGGGCTGGGGCAGAGGGGGTTCTTGAAGGCGGGCTGCCGAGCAGCCTCCGCCCGCCGCGCCGCCTCCTTGGCCTCGCGCTCGGCCTTGAGCGCGGCGGCCGCCTCGGCCGAGATGCCCCACTTTTGGGAGACGACGTTGAGGCCCAGCTCGGGCGGCAGCTCCTCCACCGTCTGGTAGTCGTGCGTGAGCAGCTGGCCGGTGATCGAGTGGCGCGAGACGAGGTGGTGTTGCTCGTGCAAGTGCGGAGTGATCTCAGATCTGCAGCTGCACGCCCTCGTTCACGTGCGGCACGCCCTCCTCCTCGCCGTCGCCCCACGCCGCCGCCTCGCCGTCGCGCCGCCCTCGCCCGCCTCGCCCGTCGCCCCACGCCGCCCTCCGCGGGCACCGCAACCTCCTCCGGCTCGACGCCCATCTCGCGCAGCCTGATCTCGGGTCATCTCGGGTGATCGCGGGGTGATCCTCCCCCTCCGGCTCGGCCCCTCCGAGTAGGTCCTCGCGATGACTCGCACCGCCGAGCGGCGCAGCTGCCGCGCGCGCGCCTCGGCCGTCAGCGGCGGGCTCGAGCAAGCGCCGGCCGGGAGGGAGAGCGGCAGCAAGGCATAGGGGCGGCAAGGCCGAAGACGGGCCGCACCCCCCCTCACCCACACACACACACACCCACACATACCCTCCTCCGCCGGCGGCTGCGCAGCCCATCTCCACAGCTCCCAGTCCGTCGGCGCCGGGAGGCAGCGGCCGCAGCAAAGGAGCAAACCGCCAAAGTGTGGCGCCGGCAGAACCCGCGGCCGCCACAGTCAAGCGAGAACAGACAGTGCGGCGTCGTGTGCCTCGGCGTTGATGCCCTCCTTGGGGCGCGTGGCGCGAATCTCGAGGCCGTCGCCAGCGTCGCGCGCCAACCGGTCGCTCTCCAACGGTTCAGCAAACAGCCGCTGTCGCCGGCCCAAAACGTAGCGCCCGGCGCGCGCCTCGGCCTCGCCGCTCCTCGCCGCCGCCCCACAGACGGCGCGCCCCACCTCGCCGCCGCCTTGGCGGCACCATCGACTCGCCGCAGCACGATGCATTTCGAGAGAGACCGCACCCGGCTCGCCTCTCTAGGACTGATCCTCCCGCTCCGCCCCTGGCTCCGCCTCCCCGCTCTCCGCTGGCAGCTCCGACCCATACCGCTGGCGCAAGAGATTGGAGCGCCTTCGACCCTCGCCTACCCGCTGGCTCTTGGCCGCACGGAACGCCTCGCGGCCCTCGTCAGTCAGCGGGCCGCTGGGGCCGCACCGGCTGTTGTGGCCGCCGCGGTGCTGTACGACGCGGCTCTGGATCGCCCGGAAGAAGAAGAGCAGCTGGTCGAGCCCGGAGGAGAGACCCTCGCCTACTCTCAGGCGCGCGGACCTCAGCAAGCCAGCTTGCGCCGCCCTCGTCTCCCGCACTCACCCTCGCCGCCCTCGCCGCCCCCGCCGCCCCCGCCGCCGCCCTCGCCGCCGCCGCCCTCGCCGCCGCCGCCCTCGCCGCCGCCGCCCTCGCCGCCAACGCCCTCGCCGCCAACGCCCTCGCCGCCGCCGCCCTCGCTGCCGCCGCCGCCCTCCTCGCCGCCGCCCTCGCCCTGACCACCACCACCACCCGTGCCATCCTCGCCACCGCTGCCACCCTCGCTGACCCCGCCGCCGTGCCCGCCGCCGCCGCCGCCGCCGCTCTTCTCGCCGCCGCCCTCGACTCCGCGTCGCGCCAGCGTGAACTCGTGCAGGAGCCGCGTGAGCGCCTCAATCGAGGCGAGGTGGGTGCCGGCGCTGCTGCCGTCGTGCGGCGGCACGCGCCAAAAGCCGGAGGTGCAGCCGGTCTGCGCGAGTCGGACGTGGCGCAGCCCGCGCACCTGCGGCAGCGCGGCGAGCTTGTGCGCCTGCTGCCACGGCGAGCACAAGAGCACTAGGTGGTCCACCGCCGCCAGACCGTCGAGGTCCGCAAAGGTGGTCGCGCCCTCGGACGGGAAGGCCACGACGGTCGTCGCGGGGTCGAAGGAGGGGACGGCCGCGCAGCTCTCGTGGCTGAAGCAGTCGTACAGCTCGCAGCAGTCGGGCGCGAGAACCTTTGCGTGAACAGCCGTCGAGCGCTGCCGTCCATCCCGGAGCAGCACGGAGACACGCAGAGGCAGCTGCAGACACGGGACGGTGACGCCGTCGGGCGCCCCGAGGGCTGTGCAGCACATCGGGCAGTAGTAGCAATAGGACTTGCCGTCGCAGCAGCGCTCGCGCGCCCACGACATGGCCCACTCTCGTCGCCGGGATGAGCGAAGGGCTCAAGCGCCGGGTGAAGTTTTTGTCTTGACCACAGGTGCTCCGCCCTTGTCGTGCAGTGTCTGTGTGCGCGAGCTATTTTTCTTTTTATTTCTGAGAGCTCCCGTCAAAGATCACGGAGTCGGCAGGGGGGGGGATAAATAAATAAAGAAACTGACAATTAGCAAGGAGAAGAGAAACAACGAGATAATAAAATCCTAAGAGTGGGCGGGCCTCTGTGGCCGGCGCAGAACCCAAGCGGATATGAGCGGAGGCTCAGCGGCGCGCGACGGGGGCGGCGGCGTCGGCGGCACGCCCAGCAGTGGGGACGTCGGCGGCGGCGGCGGCGGCGGCGGGGGCGGCGGCAGCAGCAGCAGGGACGACGGCGCACTATCGGCGGCGCTGCTCGCGTCGCCGGCGCCGGCCTCCGCTCTCCCAATCCTGCTCACGCGCCATGCGAGAGCGCCTTCTGGCGGCAAGCCGTCCTCGAGCGACCTCTTCGATTGCAACATCTGCCTCGACACCGCGACCGAGCCCGTCATCACGATGTGCGGGCACTTGTACTGCTGGCCGTGCATCTACAAGTGGCTCGAGCTGCGCAGAGAGTCGGACGGCGCCTTCTGCCCGATCTGCAAGGCCGAGATCTCGTCCGACCGCATGATACCGGTGTACGGCCGCGGGCAGCGCTCGCGCGTCGACCCGCGCCAGCGAGCGCCGCCAAAGGAGGCGCTGCCTCCGAGGCCGCCCGGCCAGCGGCCTGCCTCGTCCGGCTCGTCCGGTCGGCAGTCTGGCCAGCCCCGCGGCTCGGAGGCGGCGCAACCGCCGCTCGCGGCGGCGGGCGCGCAAGCAGGCGCGGGCGCGCCCGGCCTCGGCTTCTTGCCCACCGTGCTCGGCTTCCAGTTCAACGCGTCTGCGGTCGGCGACGAGCCGGGCGGCGAGCAGCTCTCGCCGGAGCAGGTGCAGCAGGCCTTCCTCTCGCGGCTGCTCCTCTTGCTCGGCTCCTTTGTCATCCTGTGCCTGCTGCTGTTTTGAGTCCGCCGTTGAGTCGCCGCCACATGGATGCGCCATTGAGTGGGGCGGACGCTTCCTTTTTCCTACCCCGTGACCACCGGAGTCTCGTTGTTCTGTGTCGTGTGTGTGTGCGAGAGAGTGCACACCGTTCCATGCCGTGGTACACTCGCGCGCGCTTGGGGTGGCGTCGTGTTTGATTCGATGCGTCCGGGGTCCCTTTTCTCTCTCTTTTTCCCAACACCCCAACGCAGCTCACGCCTCAACGCGTCACGCGGCGGGCGGAATTTTCCATGACCATGTTAGATGACCACGATGTCGGTCGCGCGGGTCATATGTCGGCGCGTGTTTTCTCACACCGCGTGTGTTGGGGTATGGGCGGCGCCCGGCCAGCACGACTCCTCGAGCTCACACGCGCCTCGCTCCGAGCGCGAGAGACACGAGAGAGATACGTGGAGATCGGCCAGCACCCCCCCAGCAGCAGAGCGGTCTGCTGCTGAGGGGGGGGTCCCGAGCATGGCTTTAGATGTGCAGGGGGGGGTACCGAGCAGTGTGCGGCCCCGCTCTTACAGTACCCAATCATTGGCATTTGGCATTAAGGGGCCAATCTCAACAAAAATATAATTCGCGCTGAGGGTGGAGCGAGACGGCCGGGCGCGGAGAGGGGAGAGCGGAGAGCGCTCTGGCGTCTGGGTTGCGAGTCACTCATGCCCCCGCACCCGCCCAGCGAAGAAAGCTCTGCGGCGACGGGAGACGCGTCGTCGATGAACAGAGGTGACAGCTGCAGTGCATGCTGTCGTTGGGTTGGCCACCGCAGCCGTGCTTCTGCTGGTCTGGTGGCCTTACGGGGGGGGGCCTCTTCTCTGCGAGGAGCAGTTGCACCTCCGCCTCTT
>NW_005202427.1:497719-510729 GCF_000372725.1 Emiliania huxleyi CCMP1516 | reverse complement strand
TTTTTATATGGAGGGGGGGGGGGCCCCAAAATTTGGGGCCCCCCTTTTTAAAGAACCCAAATCTGGGGTTTGGGGTTTGGGGGGCCCATTTTACAAAAAAATTTATTCCCCCTGGGGGGGGAAAAAAACCCCCCGGCGGGGAGGGGGGAAACGGGAAACCCTTTTGGTTTTGGGGGTAAAAAAAAAATAGCCCCCCCCCCCCCCCCCCAATGGGGCCGCCGCCCCCCCCCTTGCCATTGGGCATGTGCCAAACCCTCGCGGGGGTTCCCCCCCCCTGGGGGAGGGGGGAAAATTTGTGCCCCCCCCCCCCCCCCCCCGCACCCGTATCCGCACCCGAGCTGCACTGGCCACTGCGCACGTGAGTTTTGCCCGCCTCGAGGTCTCCAGAGTCGGACGACGCCGCCCAAGGCCAGCCCTCGACAGGGGTGGGGGGGTATGGTGCGCTCGGCCCCAGGCCCTCTATTGATTAGACCCTATAGTGCCGGTTACGGCTTAGTGGGCGGACCCTCCGCCGCGGAGCCTCCTCCGGGCGAGCGAGCGACACGTGGCGTGGCGCGTCCAATAGGCTGTGCTTCTTCGACACGCGCGGCAGCAGCTACACGCACGCAAGAACGGCGCTTTTCATCCAATCCTAACCCGGGATGCACACCCCGATCCACCTCGCACGCAGGCGCGCGCAAACGACGATGATTCTCGTCAACTCGCTGGCCTTCGAGCTCGTGATGCTCTGCCTCACCTATCAAGCGTCGAACGGCGCTCTCGTCATCAACATCGTCGGCGTGGTGATTTCGGGTACCGTCTGCGCCCTCATCGTCGTGCCCACGATGGTCACGCCTGACTCTACCTGGGAAGGTGCCTGCCCACGCCCTGGCCTCAACACGGGCCACGTTCCATAGGTTACCTTTGCGTGGCTCTATCACCCGGCCACCTTTGTGCGGGTCGGCCTCTGGTGCGTCAAAGCCTTCTTCTGCTGGCCGGTGTGGCTCGGCAAGTGCTTCTGCCGCGCCTCGTGCAAAGTGGCGCCGAGCGTGGAGGAGGCTGAGGCGGGGGTGGGGGCGTCAGAGGCCAGCGTCAGCCTCAAGGCGTGGGCTGCTGTCGCGGCGGCGCAGAGCCGCGCCCGACTGGAGAAGCTCGAGCCCGAGCAGCGAAACTTCTCGTACCAGTCGCTCAACGATGTTGTGCTCAAGGCTCCGCAAACATAGACTGAGCGCGTGGATCTCGGCGAGGTCTGGGAGGTACGCATCGTCTATGTCTCGGCCATAGGCGAGCCCCTTCCACTCGTGGCAGAGGAGGGACTGGAAGGCAATGCGGCTGATCACCTTTGGCTGGGGCTCGAACCTGCTCGCCTTGATCGCGATGAGCTTCACCTTTGCGGCCTATGGGTGTGAGCTATTCGAGCCTGGCGACTTTTCGAACGTCGACGCGGAGGGCATGAGTTGGGCGGAGGGCGCGGCCGAGTACGCCCGCCTCTCGAACATCACTTTGGCGGAGCAACTCGCCAGGGGGGATTTCGGCATCGCGTGGGCCCTCTCCGCCTTTCAGAGATTCGTGCTTCACGAGCCGACGCTCATCTTCGCGGCCAAGGGCTTGCCCGTCCTCTTCGCTTCGGCTAGTAGTGTGCAAGAGAACGTCGACAACTCGTGGGTACTCGACACAGCAACCTCCAACCAATGATCTCTATAGACAAATTAGACTCTACCTACGTAAAACAGCATGGTGTGCATGGTGGGAACGACGTGCAGGGGCTCATCATTTGGCACATTGCGCACACTCCTGCCCGCGACAGACCGACATGGCACATAGATCGCGCGCCTCGTCTCCACGGCCTTGCCGGGATGCCGACCAGTATGGGCCGCCCCTACTGTGTGGAGCGGCAGAGCGCGCGTCTCTGGCACAGACGGAGCAGCGACCGCGCCCGCCGTCGCTGCTCCGCCCCTCCGTCGCGCGCGCCGCGCGCGCGCTGCCGCCGCCGCCGCTGCCGCCGCCGCCGCCGCCGCCGCCGCCGCCGCCCCCTCCTCGCCGTCTTTCCCTCCACCTGTGTGGTGTGGTGCGCGCGCGCACGCGGCAGCATCCCAACCCCTACCCTCGTAGCCCGCCGCCCCCCCGCCCCCGCCCCCGCCCCCGCCCCCGCCCCCGCTCCCAAGCGCCCCTTCCCCGGTGCGGTTAGGGCCTGTGTCTCGTGAGAGGGTACATGTACCCGGCCCTTGCCCATGCGCATGCCGCCTGCCGCCCGCCGCGTACCAGGTAGCTGGAGATCTAGCTCGCGGATTGTAGAGTATCCGGATACCTTGAGTTATGCCGGGACGAGAGCGCCCCCGCGCCTGCCCCGTCTCGCAGCGAGTCAAGTCAAGTCAAGCCAATACGAATGAACGAAAATCACAAAAATCATTTCTGCGCCACAGGCGTCAACGCTACTCACATTCCACATCGTCCACGTCTCACGACGAGTTCAGCTCTGTACACTACATGTACACTACCATGCAGATCGAGCGCCCTCTCCAGCCAGACGACACGCTCCCCGCAGGCGTGCGGCCCCGCCAGCGAGCTGAGGACGGACTGCGTGCAACTCTCAGTCAGGCAGCGGCAGGACGCTCCCGATCAGGGCGCGCACTCGATCGCCTTGTAGGGCCCAAACTCGCAAAAGCGGCAGAGTGTCTTGCCGCCCGCGTTGCAACCCAGCCCCCCGGCCGCGCAGCCCGGGTCGTAGAAGCACGTCTCGAAGATGTTGACAGTGCAGAGCCCCGCCTTGCAGGAAGCTCCCGGGGTGGATGGCGGCGGTGGCGACGGCGACGCGGAAGGAGGTGGACCATTGCGATTTCCTGCGAAGACGTAGAACTTGCACACCGTCAGCCCCGCCGCAGACGGCCGGTTGAGGTAGATGTAGCGCCCCAACGCGTTGATCTCCACCTCCAACATCACGTTCGATGACACGCTCACGTCCGACTTCACCAGCGCGTTGCCCGTGTACGTCTCTGCCGTCGTGCCGAGATAGATGTCAATGCCGGTCAGACGCTGTGGGCAGCAGTCGTTGCGGTTCTGCAGCCGCACGTAGCGCACATACACCTCGCTCCCGAGGTCGACGCCCCACCATTGGGGTGTGTAGTGGCCGCACTCGGCCCACGGCCGTCCCGTCGTGCTGTCGGCGTATGACAGGTCGCTCACGGGCGCCTGCTTGTCGTAGATGCTCGAGTCCTGGTAAGTGGTGGCGGCGCTGAGGTCGAGCAGCTGCACCTCAGGCGGCGGCGGCGACGGCGGCGACGGTGACGGTGCAGGCGGCGGTGGCGGCGGCGACGGCGGCCCAGGCGGTGCGGCTGAGGCGAAGACGTAGAACTTGCACACCGTCAGCCCCGCCGCAGACGGCCGGTTGAGGTAGATGTAGCGCCCCAACGCGTTGATCTCCACCTCCAACATCACGTTCGACAACACGCTCACGTCCGACTTCACCAGCGCGTTGCCCGTGTACGTCTCCGCCGTCGAGCCGAGATAGATGTCGACGTCCGTCAGCCGCTCCGCGCAGCAGTCGTTGCGGTTCTGCAGCCGCACGTAGCGCACATACACCTCGCTCCCGAGGTCGACGCCCCACCATTGGCTTGTGTAGTGGCCGCACTCGGCCCACGGCCGTCCCGTCGTGCTGTCGGCGTATGACAGGTCGCTCACGGGCGCCTGCTTGTCGAACAAGCTCGAGTCCTGGTACGTGGTGGCGGCGCTGAGGTCGAGCAGCTGCACGTCAGGCGGCGGCGGCGACGGCGGCGATGGTGGCGACGGCGGCGGGGGAGGCGGTGATGGTGACGGCGGCGGCGCGGGCGAAGCGAAGACGTAGAACTTGCACACCGTCAGCCCCGCCGCAGACGGCCGGTTGAGGTAGATGTAGCGCCCCAACGCGTTGATCTCCACCTCCAACATGACGTTCGATGACACGCTCACGTCTGACTTCACCAGCGCGTTGCCCGTGTACGTCTCCGCCGTCGAGCCGAGATAGATGTCGACGTCCGTCAGCCGCTCCGCGCAGCAGTCGTTGCGGTTCTGCAGCCGCACGTAGCGCACATACACCTCGCTCCCGAGGTCGACGCCCCACCATTGGCTTGTGTATTGGCCGCACTCGGCCCACGGCCGTCCCGTCGTGCTGTCGGCGTATGACAGGTCGCTCACGGGCGCCTGCTTGTCGAAAAGGCTCGAGTCCTGGTACGTGGTGGCCGTGCGAAGGTCGAGCAGCTGCGCTGCTGGTGGCGGCGACGGAGGCGCGGGCGGTGGCGGCGGCGATGGCGGCGGCGGTGACGGTGATGCGCTCGGCGGCGGTGGTGACGGTGATGCGCTCGGCGGCGGTGGTGACGGTGATGCGCTCGGCGGCGGTGGTGACGGTGATGCGCTCGGAGGCGGTGGCGGCGGCGAGGGCGAAAGCGAGGGAGGTGGCGGAGAGGGCGAGGTGGAAGGAGGCGGCGGCGAGGGCGGTGGGGCTGACGGGGGTGGAGGCGACGGCGATACCGACGGCGGTGAAAGCGGCGGCGGCGAGGGCGAGGCGGACGGCGGCGGCGGCGAGGGCGGGGCGGACGGCGGCGGCGGCGAGGGGGGGTCCGACGGCGGCGAAAGCGGCGGCGGCGGCAGCGACGGCCACACCGTCACGTTCGGGGCGGACTCGCAGACGGGGGAGGTGCACCAGCCGGCCTCTTGCACGCAGCGGGTCGGCAGGAGCGGGTCCCCCGAGCAGCTTCCCCCGAGCAGCTGGAGGGTGCAGGTGTCCACGCCTTGAGGGTAGTCGGGGCACGTCTCCTCCAGCCGCCGACCGGTGACCCCCACTCCCGCTTGGCTGGCGTCGCAATCGTCGTTTGGGTCGGGAGCCGAACGGACGCCCGAGTCCCAGAGCACGTCGAGCCGGCTGGAGAGGTTCGCCACCAGCTCGGGGAAGTCGGACGTCCGGTTGTCCTGTTCTTCCGGGTCGTTGTCGATGTTGTAGAGGGAGTAGCCCGAACCGAATGGACCTTTCGGAAAGAAGCCCTCCAAGCAATTACACGTTGGGCCGACGTACACATCGTAGCTCTGCACCTGCAGATAGGCGTCGTTATCACCCGAGCGTACTGGAAACGAATGGCCCAAATGCTGTAGTACGCTGTCGCCAGGAACCTCACATGCCGGCCCGTAAGCACCCCCGTCGCAATTCAAGTTGGGGTCGGGCCCGTACGCGACGCCGACCATCAGCTTCCACGGCCCTTGCCAGAAGGCGACGCCGGCTTGCCGGGTGTAGAAGTCTTTAGCGACAATCATCTCGGTCCTCGGCGACGCAGAGTTGTTCGTGATCGCGGCCCACACGTCGAGGCCGGCATTCACCACCTCCTCAGACGTGCTGATGTCGACGTGCCCGCCGAGCGCGGCGAAGGTCGCGTGCCAGTCGATGAGCTGCACTCGTCCGCCCGTATACGTCTGCCCCAGCAGCGGGCTGCTTGCCAGGCCTGGATGCCGGCCCCAGACGAGCGCCTTGAGGCGCACGCCGCCCTCAAAGACCTCGTACTTGTTCCCGCGCAGGGGGGCGTTGCTGCCGCCGGACGAGACCCTCCACGTGCCGGCGCCGTTGTCGGCGGTCATCGCCACGACGTGGTCGTCGTTCGCGTACGCGCCGGTGTTGAGCGCCGATGCGACGTGGCCAACCGACTCGTCGAGGGCGACGGCGGCCGCGCAGGCTTTCCGGCGCCGCTCATTGTCCAGCCCTGCGCAGGCCGGCGCGTCCATGTACTCGTCCGGGTGGTCGCTCTTGTCGCCGCCCGCGCCACGAATCGGGACGGGTGCATAATAGAGGAAGAGTGGCTTGTCGGGGTGGTACAGCTTGTGCTGCTCGATGAACGCGGTCGCCTTGTCGTCGTAGAGCTCCGTCTTGTACCGCCCGTTGCCGTCGGGCCCGATCGCCTCTAGCCCGTACCGCAAGAACGGCGCCTCGAAGCTCGCGTCGCGCGTCTCAAACGGCATCGCCTCCGAGTAGAAGGTGTCCCAGCGCGGCTTGTCGTCGTTCTTGGCGGGTTTGGTGCACGGCGAATTGTAGCTGTAAATGTTCTCGTACTGCCCGAAGAAGCGCGCAAAACCGCGGCCGGTTGGCGCGATCGTCCAGCTCGTGTAGCCAGCGAACCACTTGCCGATCGCGTATGTCACGTACCCCTGCGCCAACAGCTTGTGCGCGATCGTCGTCTCGTTCTTCGACCAGTCCTGCCCCTCCCTCCCGGGGGTCACCAGCCGCGCCTGGCGGCCCGTGAGGAAGGAGCGGCGCGAAGGAATCGAGATGGTCTCCGTGTAGGTGCTGTTGATCTGGATCGCCTCGGAGAGCAGCGCCCTCGTGTTGTTCCAGGCCTCCCCAATGTCGGAGCTGTCGTGAAAGTCGTTGAAGCCGACGTCGTCCGTCAGCACAAAGACCAGGTGGGGCGGCGGCCGCGGCGACGGCGGCGCCGGCGGAGACGAGGGGGCGGATGGCGGCGGCGGTGGCAAGGGCGAGGCAGAGGGCGGTGGTGGCGAGGGCGAGGCGGAGGCTGGCGGTGATTGCGGGGGTTCAGCGGGTGGGGCAGCGGGTGGGGCAGGCGGCGGAGAAGGCGGCGAGGGCGACGACGGCGGAGTCGGCGAGGGCGACGCGGAGGGGGGCCGCGACGGCGGCGGCGACACAGGCGGCTGGCAGCCGACGATGTCGGGCGAGTACCGCTGCGCGTTGAACGCCCTCGTCGTCCAGCCCGCGTTCGGCGTGCCCGACAGGAATTGGAGGCCGGGGAGCGTGCAGTTGAGGACGCTCGGCGCCTTGCCCGGGCCCGGCTTGCCCGAGCCGAGCGGGTTCTCCCCCGGCACCTGCCACACGAGGCGCACGTCCGAGTAGGCGCCGAGGCCAGACGCGTTCCAATACGCCTCGAACAGAGTCCCGGTCGTGCCAACCATCACCGAGAGGTACGACCCATTCGTGAAGGGCTCCCCGACCAGCTGCGCGCTCGCCAGGATGAGGCTGAAGAAGGGGTCCAGCTCCCGCACGTCGCTGCCGTCGGTGAGCCGCAGGAACTTGCCGGAGCCGTCGCCCAGCAGGCCGTCCGGCAGCGTGCTCGCGTTGAAGAGCGTCTGCACCACCACCTCGGTCGCGGGGGGCGTCGCCTGGCTGGGGTCGAGGACCGCGAGGGGCAGCGTCGTGAGCAGCACCTCGCTGCTGCACTCCGTCGACTGCACTCCGTTCCCGTCGAACGTACAGCCATTCTTCTCGTACCGCCCGTTGTTGAAGACCGTGAAGCAGAGGCCGTCCTCGCACGGCAGCACGCGCACGTCGTGCTGCTCGCCGAAGCGGCCCGCGCCGAAGCGGTAGAGGAGCGAGGCCGGCGCGCCGTCGCCCATCAGCGGCGTCTCGCTCGGCGAGGTGTGATTGATGACGTACACCTGAAGGTGGGAGAGTACTGCTGCTGAGGCGGGAGAGGCGGGGTCGGGTGGGGCAGGAGGATTCGAGGGGCTGGTGGTGGTGGTGGGGGGGGCGAGGGCGGTCTGTGGGAGAATGACTCGAGGGGGAGACGGGCACCTCGTTGGTGTAGGCGCCGCCCATGAGCAGCACGTCCTTCTCCGCGTCGTACACGAGCGAGTTGGCGTGCACCCAGTCGGCCTGCTGCTTCCCCGAGCCCGAGTTGATCGGCACCTTGGTCAGGTTGTCGCAGCCGTCGCACACGTGGTTGCTCATGTACCACTCCCACACCACGTCGCCCTCCGTGTCGATCTCGAGCACCGCCTCGACGTACAGGCCGTCCTCCTCCTCGCAACTGGTGCGGCCGAGCCCTCTGGCCTCCTCGCAGCTGAGCTTGTACGCAGCGAGGGCGAAGAGGGTGCCCGTCTTGGCGCGCGCGTCGAAGGTCGAGAGCTCGAACTGGTGGTGGAGGCGGTGCGTCGCCTGGTTGACGCCCGTGGTGAAGAGGAGCTCGCCCGCCGCGTCGTACGCAGAGATATGCGACGCGCCGCCGGCGATGCCGATGTCGTAGGCAGCAGAGTAGTTGTTCTCGAGGCGCACGATGTCGCCGCCGGGCGCGAGGTAGACGGCGTGGCCGGTGCCGTACGGCGTGCTCCAGCTGTGCACGATGTCGCCGCTGGAGGCGTCGGCCAGCCAGACGTCGGTGGAGGTGTGCGGCGTGATGAGCAGGTAGCCGGCCTCCTGGCCGTCGCCCTTGAGGAGGCCGAGCGAGGCGGCGCACCCGCCCTGCACCTGGACCGGGTTGGTGCACCCAATGATCGTGCCGCTCGTGCTGGCGCCCTCAAGCGACCGCCGGGCCGCCTGCCGGCCGCTGCCGCCGCCGCCGCCTCCACTGCTGACTCTGCCGCTGGTGTTGACTTGCTGAACCACGTCCGAACCGGATGCGGAGCCGGCGAGAGAGACCCGCGATGAGGGCTCGATCCCGTTGGCGAGCCCGGCGATTACGAGGACGAAGAAATGGCGCATATATAACACAAAAGCCAGCGGCGAGGCCGCCTCGTCGTGGTAAGGGCGTAGTCGCGGCGTGCAAACGGCGTTCGATACGGGGGTATCACGCCAGGAAAAGAATTCTATCGCATTGGTACGACACGAGGCACGGGACTGGCGCGCACTGGCACAGGAAAAGAATTTTGAGGCTGAAAAGAATTTTGAGGTGGGGGGGTCGGTCGGTCGTGGCGTCGTCGCGGTCGTGGTGTCCCGCGAGAAATAACGGCCTTCTCAGCGGAGCTGGTTCTCGAGGTTCTCGGGCAGCCTCCTTAAAGGCAATAGGGTCTAGATTCGGAGCGCTCGCCGAAGAGGAGTACGACAAAATAGCGCCCGTGATTGCCTGCACGCTGCCCGCACTCACGGACCCCATACCCGAAAGAAAGAGAGGGGAGCTCGCGGGGGAGGTGACGAGTGAACTACAGGTAGTGGGGAAGGCAGCCTCGATTGCCATACACAGACATGGGTGCGAAACAACGACAAGACCAAGGCACGGGCAGAGGAACGAGAGAAGAATATAGAGTGGATAAAGCGCCTGTTCACGGCATGGAGGGTGAGCCACGCCGAACGTACCGAACGTAGAGCCGAGCGGAAGGAAGCCGGGGAAGATGACTCCGAGGAGGACGAACCAGTGGAAATCCCGTTGTCAGCCGTCACGATGCACCCGAAGGGGACCCCAGCGCCGGCATCATCCGTGAAGGCACAAGTGTCCGAAGAGAGAGTGGACCTGAGCAACGATATGACTGGGCGGCAAATGATCGCAGTGGGCGTCAGAAGACTCGTCCTTGCGCGAGGAGAGCTCGATAGACTCGAGGGGCCAGGATATGCAGCGAGGAGGGCGGAGCTGCGCCGAAAGGCGCAAGAAGCCGCGAGAACAAGGGACCGGCAGGCGGCGGCGTCGTCGCAGAACGAGGCAGAGGAGAGCGACGCGACAGAGGAAGAAGTGACAAGGGAAAGAACGACGAGAGTGGGACGACCGCGAGGTGGCATGAAGGTTGCAGCGAGAATCGGAGAGAGACTGCGAAGAGAGATAGGAAGAGGCGGACGCCCAAGGGTGGGCGACGGCTAGCGCATCACACCCCTCTCCTTAAAATCCCTGTGTGGTGGCGGCGTGCCGTCCTCCCATCCCTCCCCTGGGTGGTCCGTTTTCTTTCTTTCTTTTCTCGAGGTTCTCGAGGTATAGGACCGCCGCAAGCGGCGTGGCGTGGAGCGGTTGAGCATCCCTCCGGGGGCCCCTCTGCGCCGGGGAGGCGTTGTTGGAGGATAGGACGCAAGCGTCCGTCGCCTTTTTCAAACTCGGGGCCCACTCCGCTACGCTCCGACCCGAATTTGGAGGGCCTAAAAGTTAAGGTGTTGCTGCGCAAAAGGGGTCGGACACAGGGCGCAGCTCATGCTAAGAGCTAGAAAGGGGAGCTAGAGAGAACGACTACCCTGTCCCGTTATTGCGTATACACCAACCACAAAAGCTCTCTCTCTCCTGTCCTCACTCAGGGGGGTCACAACTACCGAGTCCCTCGACTAGCTGCCACGATCGTTGCCGACCGAGAGCGGATATCCTCCTGCTCCGCAAGGAGGGTGGCCAAGGCTAAAGTCTTGCCGGAGCCGCCGGGCGCGTTGACGACTTGGTTGGAGAAGGTCGCCCTTGCACTTGTACTTGTAGAGATGCTCGAGGGGGTGCTTTGTGGGGCGGTGCGCAGCCAGGCCAGCAGTGAGGGGAGGCGCACCCTCACTCTCCTCGGTTGCAGAGCTCGTCGGAGGCTGCGGCACGACGGGAGGGTCGCGACAGAGCAGTCCTCGGGCGAGCCGACGCGCATATCCAACCAGCGCTGGGACTCGTTTTGGGACGGCAGACGCCGGCTGCCTCTCCAACCGCTTCTGCAGCGTCCTAAGGTCCTTTGCCCGGTGCATGGGCTCGATCCGATTCCGCACAGCGTGTCGTCCCCAGCGGCGGTGTGGGGGGGTATATTGCGAAGAGAGAGATAGGAAGAAGCAGACGCCCAAGGGTTAGGGTGGGCGACGGCTAGCACCACACTCCTAGCTTGCGAGCAGAGCCCTTAGGCCACACACCCCCTCGAGCCTCGTGCCTTGACTACCGAAGCACGGCGAGTCGAACGACCCAATCACGAGACCGCTCGGCATCGCTGCCATGCAATAGCTTGCGCAGACATGCAAGATCATCGCCAACTTTCGGGAGCTCAACCCATTACGACGTGAATACACGAGGACACATCACCTGAGTGGAGGACACGAGAGCGAGAAACGGCTAGATCGCTCCTTCAAGCCTCGCCGCTCTCTCAACTACAACGGCTTTGAGAGAGGGCCACAGCCTCTCAACCTCTCAGGCAAGCAGATCGCGCAAGCGCTGTCCTTGCGCCTGCACGCTCGCCACCTGCGGGTGCGCCTGCATCGCCGCCGCCACCGCCTCGATCGCGCCCGCGCCTGCTGCGCGCTGCTTGCGTGCGCGCCCTGCGGCGTCGGTGCCAGAGCACACGTTGGCCAGCGCCGCGCAGCCTTGCTCCTGCAAGCCCGCCACCAGCAAGTGAGCCTGCATCGCCGCCACTATTGCCTCGATCGCGCCCGCGTCGGCTACGCGCTGGCTGCGTGCGAGCCCTGCGGCGTCGGTGCCGCAGCACACGATGCGCAGCGCCAAACAGCCTTGCTCTTGCACCCTCGCCACCTGCGGGTGAGCCTGCAGCGCCGCCGCAACCGCCTCGATCGCGCCCGCGCCTGCTGCGCGCTGCTTGCGTGCGCGCCCTGCGGCGTCGGTGCCAGAGCACACGTTGGCCAGCGCCGCGCAGCCTTGCTCCTGCATGCCCGCCACCAGCGAGTGAGCCTGCATCGCAGCCACTATTGCCTCGATCGCGCCCGCGTCGGCTACGCGCTGGCTGCGTGCGAGCCCTGCGGCGTCGGTGCCGCAGCAAACGATGCACAGCGCCAAACAGCCTTGCTGTTGCACCCTCGCCACCTGCGGGTGAGCCTGCATCGCCGCCGCAACCGCCTCGATCGCGCCCGCGCCTGCTGCGCGCTGCTTGCGTGCGAGCCCTGCGGCGTCGGTGCCGCAGCAAACGATGCCCAGCGCCCCGCAGCCATGCTCCTGCACGCCCGCCACCTGCAAGTGAGCCTGCATCGCCGCCGCCACCGCCTCGATCGCGCCCGCGTCGGCTACGCGCTGCATGCGTGCGCGCCCTGCGGCGTCGTCGCCGGAGCACACGTTGGTCAGCGTCGTGCAGCCATGCTCCTGCACGCCCGCCACCTGCAAGTGAGCATGCATCGCCGCCGCCACCGCCTCGATCGCGCCCGCGCCTGCTGCGCGCTGCTTGCGTGCGAGCCCTGCGGCGTCGTTGCCGAAGCACACGATGCGCAGCGTCGTGCAGCCATGCCTCTGCACCTCCGCCTCCTGCGGGTAAGCCTGCATCGCCGCCGCAACCGCCTCGATCGCGCCCGCCTCCGCCGCCAGATGATCGTTCTGTTCATCCATGCACAGTTCCGCCAAGCGCTCGCACGCCGCAACAGCAACGCGGCTGACCGACACGTGCGCCCGCAGCACCGCCGCCGCCGCCGCAACGTCCATCGCCCGCACCTCCGCATTGCTCGGAGGCGCGTCATGCGGCGCGGCGCCAACGCGCTGCCGCACCCGCCGCCCTCCCTCCTCGCCGCCCTCGCCAGCCTCCAGCGCCGCCACGCGCGACCGCAGCAGGGAGTTCTCCGCCCGCAGTTCCGCCACCTCGGTCTGCAGCGGCGCCACCTGGGCCTGCAGCGGCGCCACCTGGGCTTGCAGCGGCGCCAACTGGGCTTGCAGCGGCGCCAACTGGGCTTGCAGCCGCTCGTTCTCAGCACCTTGCGCCGCCACTTGGGCTCGCAGCGGCGCCATCATGCGCTGGCACACGGCGAAGGGGCACGTCGCCTCGTGCGCCGCCTTGTCTGCCAGCAGCCCCGACCACGCACAGCCAGCCTCCGCCGCGGGACACGTGCGCGGCCGCTGCGGGCAGCCTTGCTCGTGGGCGGCGACTTCGCCGCGCGTCGTCGCCAGCCCGCAGTGCGAACACGCCGCCGGCAGCGCCGCGATCCGCTCCTCGTGGCTTCTGTTTCGGATTGCCTGGCTCAGCGGTCCGAGAGCCATGCGGCACTCGGGGCAGAGGCGCGGGGCTCGCAGGCTGGAGTCACAGGAGGCGCAGAAGACGTGGCCCTCCCGGCACTGGTGCTGCCGCCCGTCCTGCACCTCCAGGCAGACGGGGCACTCCAGGCGCTGGGCGGCCATCTTGGAACAGAAAAAAAAACAAAAAATCGTGCGACACGTCCCTCCCTGTCCTCTCGACTCGTTCCTCTACTTATATACATAAAACTGATTAAACTTTAGATGTGCAGGGGGGGGGGGGTACCGTCTACCGAGCAGTGTGCGGCCGCTCTTACAGTACCCTACCCTTGGGCTTGGCATAAGCATAAGGGGCCACTCTCAATAAATATAATTCGCGCTGAGGGTGGAGCGAGACGGCCGGGCGCGGAGAGCGGAGCGAGCGCGCTCTGGCGTCTGTGGGTTGCGAGTCACTCATGCCCCCCCCCCCCCCCC
>NW_005202427.1:464346-497619 GCF_000372725.1 Emiliania huxleyi CCMP1516 | reverse complement strand
GTTGAATGAGGCAGCTCGTAGCAGCAGGCTGCTCGCTTCCACATCAGTTCTTACTCGACCGAGAATGGCCTACACCACTCTGTGCTATGGGGGCTCACTCACAGGCTCACCCACTCATCACAGTCGGTGGCCGACAGTGCTCTACAGTTGCTCGCGGAGCTACGCACAAAGTGCTCTTGCGCTAAGGCATTGACTGAGTCAGGGGGTGAGGGAGTGGGACGGGGCGGGGTGTGGGAGTGGTTTGCGTCGCTTAAGGCGCCGAGAGAGCCGAGAGAGAGCTGAGAGAGCCGAGAGAGAGCTGAGAGACACGCACACGCACATGCACATGCACATGCACATGCACACGCACACGCACACGCACACGCACACGCACACGCACATGCAGTGGGAGGGGGGGGGGGGGTCTCACTTGAAGCGCATCGACTCCATCGTCGTGACGTTGAAGGCGGCGCCTACAGGAACATTCCAGGAAGGCTCCAAGAAGGCTCCTGGCGCATCGACTCCCTCGCCGTCACGCTGAAGCTATCTGTTGTGCGAGGCGTGAACCGCGCCATTCGCTCTCACCTGGCAACCCTGTCTACACGTCTCGCGCGCGCGTGAACAGGGCTCCAGGCCCCAAATGACGTGTGAGTGTTCGAGTTGTTTGGTATGGCTACCACTCTCTCTCTCTCTCTCTTGAAGGGTGCGCCCCAGAGGTGGAAGATGAGAAGCTATGAGAAGCTATGAGAAGCTCTCTCTCTGGTGGAAGATGAGAAGCTATGAGAAGCTATGAGAAGCTCTCTCTCTCTTGAAGGGCGCGCCCCAGAGGTGGAAGATGAGAAGCGGCAGCACCCCGAGGAGGAGGAGGGAGGAGAGGACGGCAGAGAGGCAGAGCACGCGCGCCTCGAGGGGGGGGGAAGGGGGGGGGGGGGGGGTGTCTCACTTGAAGCGCATCGACTCCATCGTCGTGACGTTGAAGGGGGCGCCTACAGGAACATTCCAGGAAGGCTCCCAAAGGGTTCCTGGGGCATCGACTCCCTCGCCGTCACGCTGAAGGCTATCTGTTGTGCGAGGGGTGAACCGCGCCATTCGCTCTCACCTGGGAACCCTGCATGGGCTGCACGTCTCTCTCGCGCGTGAACAGGGCTCCAGGCCCCAAATGACGCGTGTGAGTGTTAAAGTTGTTTGGTATGGCTAACTCTCTCTCTCTCTCTCTCTCTTGAAGGGTTCGCCCCAGAGGTGCGATCTCTCGGCTATATCTCGGCTATATCTCGGCTATATCTCTCGCCCCAGAGGTGGAAGATGAGAAGCGGCAGCACCCCAAGGAGGAGGAGGGAGGAGAGGACGGCAGAGAGGCAGAGCACGCGCGCCTCGAGGGGGGGGGAAGGGGGGGGGGGGCTGGGATGAGGATGGCTGTCCTCCCTTCTCTTCTCGACCCCTCTCCTCCTCCTCCCTCTCCCCCTCCTCCCTCCTCTTCTCGCGACCCCTCTCCTCCTCCCTCTCCCCCTCCTCCCTCTCCTCCTCCCTCCCTCTCCCCCTCCCTCCCTCTCCTCCTCCTCCCTCCTCTCCTCCTCCTCCCCTCTCCTCCTCCTCCCTCTCCTCGCCTCGAACGTGGCTGGCGTCCCCGAGAGCAAGCTGCGCAACAACAGAATCACGTCCGGCTGCACCTGCTCGGATTCTGACTTCCTATCAGTACGAGTATTGCGCAACAGCCTCACCACGCGCGGCTGCACCGTAGCGAGGCAGGCGAGGTGGAGGCAGATTGCGGCCACCGCGGCGAGGAGGAAGCCGACGAAAGCGGGGTGGTTCGACTCGCAGACGACCGTCCCGATCCAGACGCAGTCATGGTCCATCACGTGCACCATCCCGCCGCACCTGTTTACAGCTAGAGGTGTGAAGAGACGCTGGTCACAGTCATGGTCCATCACGTGCACCATCCCGCCGCACCTATGATTATTATGTATTCTTATTTCCAGACGCAGTCATGGTCCATCACGTGCACCATCCCTGCGCACATCGGGGAGTAGCGCGCGCGCGCGACCTTCCTCCGCTCGGACCGCTCGCAAAAGTCGGTGGGGAAGCCCGCGTTCGGGGGGAGGGCCTGGAGAGGGCAGAGAGAGAACCAGCACTTGGATTAGCAGCTGATTCGCAGCGAGTTAGCGGCCAATTAGCCTCGAACGAGAGAAGTGAGGTAGCACACAGTGAACTAGCAGCTGATTCGCAGTCAATTAGCCGCGAATTAACCTCGAGGGGAGAGGCCAGTACGAGGCGTGGGTTCGGGTACCGTGAGGTAGGGGAGGGTGGGTTCGGATACCGAGGTAGGGGAGGGTGGGTTTGGGTACCGTGAGGTAGGGGAGGGTGGGTTCAGGTACCGTGGGGGGTAGGGGAGAGGCACCTCGAGGGCAGACCAGTACGCGGCGGCGGACTCCGCATCGGCGCCTAGTCCCGCACCACCCACGGGACTGAACCCACACTGGATTCGAGACTCTGGAGGTAGGGTAGTCCGGCTTGGCGCCGGGCAGCATCGCGGGCGGCGTCGAGACGGCGTGGACGTAGTTGTAGACGAGGAGGGCCTGTGCGGCATAGGATGCGAGGGAGAGCAGCGGCCTCTGCGGCAGCAGCAGCGGGGTCACGAGGAGCGCCTGCGTCGCCATCAGGAAGAGGATGGCAAGGACGAGGCCGAGGGGGGCGCGCCTAGTCCCATACCTCCCAAAGTCTCGAACCCGGCGAGGGTTCAGCTCCGTGGGTGGTGCGGTAGAGCGCGCACAGGTCGAGCCTCCCCCCGTTCGGCGAGGAGGAGGAGTCGGAGAGGCCGAGCAAGTGGCGCAGCTCGGGGCAGCCCTGCAGCAGCCCTTCTGCCCCGGCGCGGCAGCGGTCGTTCCGCACGAGTCGGCTCCACCAGCCCGCGAGGAGGGGCGCGCCTACCGCACCACCCACGGAGCTGAACCCACACCGGATTCGACCACTCTGGAGGTAGGGTAGGGGGGCGCGCCGACGAGGAGGGCGGCGCCCGCTGGCAGCGAGTAGGCGAGGGTAAGGCCCCAGCAGTAGGGCACGAGGCTCTGCACGACGAGCGCGGGCCGGACCTGCCCGAACCAGGGGCCGTCGGGCAGCTGCTTCGGAGGCGTGCGGAGCGGGGAGCCGGCGAGGAAGGAGAGGAGGCGTGTGTCGACGTTCTGGCTGTTGAGCCAGGCGCCCGACCCCTCCCCCTTGCTCGCCTCCCGCATCGCCGCCACCACCCCGCTCGACGCGCCCTAGTACCATACCTCCCGAGTGTCGAACCCAGTGAGGGTTTGGCTCTCCGTGGGTGGTGCGGTGGAGCGCGCACCGCCGCCGCAGCCTCCTCGGGTGGGGTGCGGCCGGCCAGGTTGGATGCGGCGAGGGAGGGGCGGGAGGCGCTTCCGTGCAGCAGCAGGACGAGCGCCTCGACGGGCCCTCGGCAGAGGTGCAGCGGAGAGTTGCCTTCTCTGTCCTCGACGGTGGGGTCGGCCCGCCACGCGCCTAATACCGCACCACCCACGGGACTGAACCCACACTGGATTCGATACTCTGGAGGTAGGGTGGTCCGCGCCGATCAGGTACTTGATGGTGATCAGGTGGCGGAGAGTGACGGCGTTGTGCAGCGGCGTGCGCCCGAGCGCGTTCGGAGTCTCGACGAGCGCGCCGTTCGCGCGGAAGAAGGCTCCCAGCGCGGCGGGACGGCCATACAGCGCAGCGAGCGTGTGCGCGCTCTCGCCGTCGTTCCGGGTCTTGAGCGGCGACGCGCCGTGCAGGAGCAGGAGATCGACGAGCGCGCCGTACCCGTGCATCGCCGCGTGCATCAGCGCAGTGACGCCCTCGTCGTCAGCCGCATCGACGGTCACCGTCTCGCGCAGCAGCAGCCGCACGATCTCCACGTGCCCGGCAGAGACCGCGAGCCCGAGCGGAGTGTAGCCGCCCGCCTCCATCCGGTCGTCCCGTTTGTCGATCAGCTCGCGGACCGCGGCGATGTCGCCCTGGAGCGCCGCGGCGTGGATGTCGCCGCCCGCCATGGCCCGCGTGGAAAAAGAATTTAAAGCTTGCACGCACTGGTACACCAGTGTCGTGCGTGGAAAATAAGAAAAACCATGGCGGGAATTCTTTTTTGATCGTGAACTGCTTGCCCGCCGAAAAGAAAGCCAACTCTCAGGGCGGCCTTCTCTCGAGGTCTTGAGATACACAAAGCGGCCAATCTTGGGGCCGGGGTTGTGTTTTTGTGTGAACTCGGGGGCACGGGACGCGGCACAAACACCGGGCCTAAACCTCGTTTCTTCCCTCGTTGCTGGAACGAAGAGAGCTCTCCATGCGTGCGTGTGTGCGCCTCCTGCTGCTCACCTCCTCGGCCAGCGCAGCCGAGACGGACCCTCGTGAGTGGACCACGGCAGACGTCGGCGGGTGGGTTGCACGGGTGGGGCTCCACGAGTACCGAGGTGCGTTTGGAGAGGGCTTGGTAGACGGTCGACGGCTGCTCGGGCTCACCCTGCACGAGCTGGAGCACGAGCTCCTCATCCCGTCGGCTGAGCACAGGATGGTGATCGAGATGGAGCTGGGCGAGCTCAAGCTGCGGAGCGGCCTCCTCTCGACGGCGGAGCGCGCCAGGCACAGAAAGGCGCACCCGTGCATCGAGGGCTGGTCGGCAAAGGAGGTGCGTAAGCTGCTCGAGGCGACCGGGCTCGGCCGCTTCGCCGCCGCCTTCTTCTCGCGCGGCGTGGGCGGCGACGAGCTGCTGCGCATGTCCGGCGACGAGCTCCGCGCGGTGATGGCGGAGCAGGCCAGCAGGGAGGAGGCGAGCGCAAGGGAGGCGGCTGCTCAGCTGCTGGCGGCGCAGCTGGAGATGCTGCGGGCGCGCGAGTGCTGACGCGCCGGACGCCGTGACGGGGCATACTGCGGCCGCTGCAGGGGGGGACGCAGGGAGGGGCCGTGCGGCCGCGTGTGTCCCGCGCCGCCGCCACGCGTCTGTCTGTTTTCCTCACTGACCGCGCGTAAACACAGCCGCTTGGAGTGTGAAGGCGTCGTAGCCCTCCGGTCTACTAGAAGATCCGCAGGACTGGAGCGAAAAAAAGTGGCGTAAACACTACAATGCTGGGGCGTAAACGTATTCGTACAGCTGACGTAGGAGAGACGTACACACTGGTGCGCAGGATGTGCCACAGTGCCCACAGCTCTACGTGTATAGGAGTGTAGAGAGGTCTAGGACTCAAGGAAGTGACGTGGCTTGCGGGGCCCGGCGGTCTTGAGCGATGTCCGTTTGGCTTGTGATAGGTGTTTTCGATATTCGTTCTCGTTAAATTCCGTCGCGGGGACCTGTTCCTTTTTACCCATCTCCTAGTAGAGGTGTCCGTTTTATTTATTTATTTATTTAAAACCTTTATTTATTTAAAACCGTCGGTTATATTTCGACCTTTCGCGCTTAGCTCGGCCTTCTCGCGCTGTGGTAGGGGTTATTCTCGGTGCGGCGCTCCAAGCGTCTCCCGACTCACACGAGGTGGATTGCACGTCATGGTGGCGGCTGCGGGAAGTATGACGTCGCTGGCACCGGCCGTAGCCCCCCGAGCGCCGCCTGCACCCGAGCCAACCCAGCACCTTCTCCTCGTCGAGCTGACCCCAGCCTTCACCTCGAGCCTGGAGCGGGTCACCGTGGCGCGGCAAAGCTGCCTTGCCCTGCACCTCGGCGCACAGCTCGCATGTGAGCCTGCAAGCGTCCCTCATGTAGCCGGCGTTCCCAGTGCACTCGCCCGCCTCTGCCCACTTGGCGCACTCGGAGGCGGAGTCGGCGCATTCGCCCGCCTCCAGTGTTCCGATGCTCGCGTCCTGGCAATCAGTCTGCCCGGCGCGGTCGACACGCGCGGGGTTTACGGCGGACGCCGCGGAGTGGACATCGAGGAGAAGAGCGAACAGCCACCGGCCCCATATACTTGCGCGCATTGCTCAGGCGGCGCGCATTGTGCGTGAAAAAAATAGGGAATAAGAACTGGCCCCCGCGAGCGTGGAATTAAAATCCCTGTGTGGTGGCGGCGTGCCGTTCTCCCATCCCTCCCTTGGGGTGTCTGTTTTCTTTCTTTTTTAGCGTGGAATTGGACCGACGCAAGCGGCGTGGCGTGGGGCGGTTGAGCATCCCTCCGGGGGCCCCTCTGCGCCGGGGAGGCGTTGTGGGAGGATATGACGCAAGGGCAAGCACACCTTTTTCAATGTATGTGGCTCTTACGTACATTCCCGGAGGAGGACTGCTGACAGGGTTTGCGATGAGGAGTGACCGAGGCTACTTTTTGAGACTGGGAACCGAGGGGTGGCCACCCTCCTCGTCGAGGTGTGCGCCAAACCACTTCGGCGGCGCGCGCTCCCCTGCGCGTCTGTGTCACCCTCCAGGCCCTCACGCCCCCCCGGCATGTCCACCGGCAAGGAGGCTTCCGTGCCGAGTGACGCGGCGGCCACGGACAGACTCAACGGCAGCGTCGGCGCCGCTCCCAAGCGGCCACGCGACAGCGAGTAATGTCACCACTTGAGGTGGGACGGTCGACGCACACGACGGAGCCATCGCGAGCGGCCTTCTACACCGCCCGCCGCCGGCGCAGGCGTGGAGCGCTACGGCGGACCTGCTTCAAACCCCAGGACGGAGGCGCTGAGCGAGATCCTGGGCTGCGCGCAAGCGCATGGCTGCTGCGAGAGCTCGGAGGCGGAGCTTGCTCGACGAGAGCTGCTCGAGCTCGTCACTGCGCCCGACGCTGACGTTGGAGGCGCGATCAAGCTCTTAGTTTCGCAGCCTCGCACCTCTTCTTCCCGTCGCACGCGGGCTGTCGCAGGGCATTTGGAATATGACTCGGGCGAGGATGCGTCAGCACGAGTACTATTTCATCGTGCAGCGCAAACTGGCTCGCCACTACTGTTGGCTGGAGCTCCTCTCCCGCCCGACGTCGGTGATGGCGCATGACAGGCGATCACTGTACGCATCGTGCGCCTTCCTGTGTGTGTCTCCGCAGAGCCGCTGCTGGGCGGTGTCGGCCGCGCGTCTCCTCACGTCCCCGCGCCTGTCCTTTACGGCATTTGTGTGGCCCGTTTTTGTGCATCGTTAGAAGCTGCGCAGGCCTCCCGGGTTACA
Organism: Emiliania huxleyi CCMP1516; assembly: GCF_000372725.1. Classification (NCBI taxonomy): domain Eukaryota; phylum Haptophyta; order Isochrysidales; family Noelaerhabdaceae; genus Emiliania; species Emiliania huxleyi. The sequence continues at coordinate 490,526 of NW_005202427.1, read as the reverse complement.
ATCGCCGCGCGCACACGACACGCGACAGCCTCGACACCGACAGGAGAGAGTTTGACTCAAAGATATGTGCGACAGCGGTTCGTTGACAGATCTATGAGAGGAGACACAGCCTGAGCCTCGGAGGAGAGACGCAGCTCGCAGGTACAAGCGTGACAGACAGCACACTCTCACACACGAGACACACTGATGGAAAGGGCGGAGCGGCGGCGGCGACGGCGGCAGCGGTGCGCGGGCGGAGCAGCGACTGCCTGGGCGGTCGCTGCTCCGTGCCGGAGCGCGCCGTCTGCGCAGGGTCGCGCGTCAGGCCAGGGGGCAAGGCGCAAGCGTCCCCCTGGTGGCGGCGCAGGGAAACGCGGAGGTGGCCAGCGGTGGCGGAGACGCGAGCGTTTCGCACGCCGCGAAGCGGCCGGTGACGGCGCGGTGGGTGACGGGGCTGAGAGTAGCCAACACCCGACGCTCGCAAACGATGTCGGTGCTGGACGCCTGCGTAGGGGCCGCGGCAAGGCGGAGCTGGCTGGGGCACCAAGCGCCGGCGGGGAGCTCTCCCGGACTCATGTGTGCGAGCGCATGCCCTCCCACCTAATCCCCGCCTCACCATAGTATGGCTTCCGAGGCTGAACCGCTCCGCAACGGTTGTAGCTCGACCTGCACATTGACAAAGTGCGTTTACCTTGTCAGTCGTCGACGTCGCGTGCGAGATCCAATATCGCCGATCGATAGCAATCTGAGAGGATAGGGATCCGTGTCAGCATGCCGTAGCCGAGGAGTGCCGCGCTTGGGGCGCACGCGCATTGGCTTCACATTCGGTCTCAGCGCTCGGGCCGGCGCCGGGGGTCATGGGGCGACACTCGGTCACGCTCCGGCGCCTCGGGGGGGCTACAGCGGGCAGTGCGCGAAACCACTTCGCATGGCCACCCGCGACCCCACTTTGGACCGGCGAGCGCACTTGCTCGGTTCCCAGTCTCAAAAAGTAACCTCTGACCCGAAGGGTTTCTCGGGGTTAGTGCACCATTTTTCAAACTCGGGGCCCACTCCGCTACGCTCCGACCCGAATTTGGAGGGCCATGAAGTTTAAGGTGTTGCTGCGCGAAAGCGGCGGCGGCGTCGAGCGCGGAGCGGTAACAAGCTGTGAAGAGGAGCCCGGGCAAATATGTTGGGGATTTTCCTGCTCCTCGCTTCCGCCGCCTACGCCGCGCTCACCAGCTGTCCCGCGACCGCGACCCGGGTGGCCGCGGTGCCGCCGCTCGCAGAGTGGGTCGCGTCGCAGGGCGGCGACGTGTCCGTCGTCCAGGCCGCCGACGCGGCCCAGCTTGGCGTCGGCCTCGTTGCGGCTCGGGCGGTGCGGCGGGGCGATCGGCTGCTCAGCGTGCCGGAGGAGCTGGCCATCACCGCCGAGTCTGCCCTGCGTTCTGAGCTCCTCGGCGCCTACCTCGTCGAGTTCGAGCCTTACCTCGCAGACTACTCCTTCATCGCCGTCGCACTGCTCAACGAGGAGCGGCTCGGTGAGCAGTCCAGCCTCGCGCCGTGGCTCTCGTCGGCGTGCTGGCAGGTGGAGCAGCACGACCTGCCGCTGCTCTGGCCCTCGGACGACCAGGCCGAGCTCGAGCAGTCCACCGCGGCGCCGTGTGTGGAGCGGCGGCTCGCGGCGCAGGCCGACTACGAGTGGTGCGGATATGGGGAGATATGGGGAGATATGGGGAGATATGGGGAGATATGGGGAGATATGGGGAGATATGGGGAGATATGGGGAGATATGGGGAGATATGGGGAGATATGGGGAGATATGGGGAGATATGGGGCCGACTACGAGTGGTGCGGAGCAGTGGGAGTGGGGGGTAGGAGAGGGCGGAGGGCGGAAGGGCGCGGCACGCCTGTCGCCTACCCACCCCGCCCGCCCGCGTGTGCGGCCAGGCTGCGCGAGAACGTCTTCGAGGCCTCCCCGATGGTCTTCCCCGAGTCGGTCTTCAGCGAGGCGTCCTTCCTGCGCGCACTCGGGCGCTCTCTCGCGCTGCGTCGTAGACCGTTCCAGGACACACTTCCTGGACACCTCCCCGACACCTCCAGGCTCGCCTTCTCGCGCTGCGTCTTCGTGCCGGCGGGCGGGCGGCAGGGCGAGCCGGCGAGGCCGGCGCTGCTGCCGCTGGTCGAGCTCTGCAACCATTCCGCCTCGCCGAGGCTGGAGCCGAGCCCACGCACTGGATTCGGTACTCTGGAGGTATGGGACTAGGCAACCATGCCGACTCGCCGAGCGCCAGCCTTCAAGCGCGCGGCCCGCAGGCAGAGTCCAGATGAATTCGGGGGGGCGGGGGCACGGGACGCCGCACAGACGGGGCACTCACGCCTGGGTCCCGCGTCGTCCCGCAGGCTGGCCTGTTTGGGCGTGGAGGCGAGGGAGGCGCGGTCGAGCTGACTGCGCAGGCGGACCTGTCGGCTGGGGATGCGCTCACCCTCTGCTACGCCGAGGCGACGCGCGGCGAGTTGCTCCTTGACTACGGCTTCGTCGCCGAGCCGGTGCCGCCAGAGGCGAGCCTGCGCTTTGGCGTCGCCGACGACGACCCAAACTACGACGAGAAGGCGCGCGCGGGTGCTCTTAGTGGCACGACATGCCACATCCGACACGTCAGCACGGCACTGTCCTCGAGCGGGCCGCCCTAACCCCCAGCCCCGGCTCCCAAGCCCTAGCCCTAACCCCCAGCCCTAGCCCTAACCCTAACCCCTAGCCCTAACCCTCTGGCCCCTCTTGCCAAGGTGGATGTGCTCGAGCGGGTCGGGCTGAGCGCGGTGGAGCAGGGCTTCGTCGTGTCCGAGGCGGACCCGCTGCCGCCCGACCTGCTCGCCTACCTACGCCTCGTCCACCTCGGCCCGCCCTCCACGCCTTCGGACGCATTCTTGCTCGAGGCGCCGACACCGCCCCTGCAGTTAGGCATGTCCACGACATGCCCACGACATGCCCACGACATGGCCACGACATGGCCACGACATGTCCACGACACGCCCACGACACGCCCACGACATGCCCACGACATGTCCACGGCATGTCCACGGCATGTCCACGGCATGTCCACGGCATGTCCACGACATGCCCACGACATGCCCACGACATGTCCACGGCATGTCCACGGCATGTCCACGACATGCCCACGACATGCCCACGACATGTCCACGGCATGTCCACGGCATGTCCACGACACGCCCACGACATGCCCACGACATGTCGACGACATGTCCACGACATGCCCACGACATGCCCACGACATGCCCACGACATGTCCACGACATGTCCACGGCACCACCACAGCGCCCGCCCCCCGCCCCCGCAGGCCCTCTTGACCCCTGGCGCGAGAGGCCCCACATCTCCCCATATCTCCCCATGTCTCCCCACAGGCCCTCTTCGCAGACGACCTCTGGCGCGAGCACCTGCAGCAGCCCGTCTCCAGGCAAAACGAGGCGGCGGCGCTGCAGCTCGGGCACGACGCGGTCACGAGTGCGCTCGGCAAGCTGCGCGGCGACGTCCAACTCGACCTGGCGTCCCTCGCCGAGGCGCCGCGCGAGTCGGTCGGCTACCGCTGCGCTGCGGTGCGGTACGCCGAGCGGCGCGCGGTCTCTGCGGCGGCGAACGAGCTGCGCGCCGCCCTCGGGTCGCTCGACGGGCTCGAGTACTACCAGGAGAGGCGGCTCAAGCTGCTCAACCTCACGCCGGTCGAGACGGAGGAGGAGCTCGAGGCGCTTCGCTCTGCCGGCCGACGCACCTCCGACTCATCCTCCTACGACTGGTGACGTGGTGGCGGGAGCGCTGGCGCACGTTGACATCGATTTCCCGGCCCATCTGTTGATTTCCTTTTTGAGCTAGAGCGTACAAAAGAGCAAGGCCGCGGTAGAAAAACCACAGGCGCCCGCGGGCGCGGCGCGCGGGTGTTTTGATACTTTTCTCATCTTTTCCACTTTTGCCCTTATTCGTTATTGTAGAATATTTTCACCTGTGTGCGAGCCGCGGGCCGCGGCCGCACACTGCTCGGTACGCACTCGCGCGCCGTACCACATGTTGTGAGAGACAGAGAGAAAAAGAAGGACGGTTTGACGAACTAGACCATAGTGCGGAACCGCGAGAAGTCACCGCACCACCACCCTTGGCAGCACAAAGCCGCGCCAGATGTCCGCCAGCTCCGGAGCCGCTCCCTCGCGGCTGTCGAAGCGCTCCTCGTCCCAAGCGATCAGGTAGCCCAGCCGCAGCACCTCGACCGCCCGCTTGCGAGCCGCTGTTGGGAAGAGCTCGTGCGACTGCGGCGACCACTCCGCCGCCTTGAGGATGAGCCTGCCCACCTCCACCGCCTCGGCCGCTGGCTGCAGGTTGGCCGGCCTGGGGAAGGGCAGAGGCGTGGGGTGTTTCCAAAGAGAGGATCCGGCGAGTCGGGGAGAGAACATTGCAGTGCGCGCCTCAGTGCGAGTGCCTTGGCCTCGCCCGCCACGCGCACGCCGAAGCGGCGCGTCGAAGCGCTCGCGGAGACGACGACGCCGACCTTGCCGTTCATCGAGGGCCGCGAGACGAGAGAGCGGATCACGACCGTGGAACCGACGGCCGCAGCGGTCGGATCCGACTCGCTCCACGAGCAGAGGACGCGCGCCCGCTCGAGGGCAGAACGCGCGCCGGCGAGCGGGTCGGCGCCGCCGCGCAGCAGCGCCCGCGCCCGCTCGAAGGTGAGCGCCTGCGGAAGAGGGGCAATGGGCGTGAGGACAGCGCGCTCACGCCTTCGGCCGCTAGTCTCGGGCACGCCTCGAGATGCTGGAGCGGCGTCCAGCCGCGGCTGGCGACCAGCCAGGCAGCGAGGTCGGCGTGGCCTTCTTCGGTTGCAATCTCCTCGGGCGTGCCGAAGGGCGTAGCGGCGCGGGAGGCGCCGTAGGAGGAGAGGAGCTTGGCGACCTCGAGGTGGCCGTCCTGGCACGCCGCGAACAGCGTTGTGGTGCCTTGCTCATCGGCCTGGTCGATCACTGCGCCGGCCTCGAGAAGCAGCCGAACGCACTCGGGGTGGCCCTCCTGGCTCGCGATGAGCAGCGGCGTGGTGCCGTCCTCATCGGCTTGGTCGATCGCTGCGCCGGCCTCGAGGAGCAGCTGGGCGCTCTCGAGCTGGCCCTGCTGGCTCGCCATGAACAGCGGCGTGGCGCCGTCGTTGCGGGCTTGGTTGACCGCCGCGCCAGCGTCGCGCAGCAGCTGGGCGCACTCGAGGTGGCCGTTCTGACACGCGATGAACAGCGGCGTGGCGCCGTCGTTGCGGGCTTGGTTGACCGCCGCGCCAGCGTCGCACAGCAGCCGGACGCACTCGACGTGGCCCTTGTAGCACGCAATGCACAGCGGCGTGGCGCCATTCTCCTTGGCTTGGTTGACCGCCGCGCCAGCCTCGCGGAGCAGCCGGGCGCACTCGACGTGGCCGTTCTGGCACGCAACGAACAGCGGCGTGGCGCCGCTCTCCGCGACCTGGTTGATGTCAGCGCCAGCGTCGCGCAGCAGCTGGGCGCACTCGACGTGGCCCTGCCCGCACGCAACGAACAGCGGCGTGAAACCATTGTGCGTGGCTTGGTTGACCGCTGCGCCGGCCTCAAGGAGCAGCTGGACGATCTCGAGGTGGCCCTTCTGGCACGCGATGTACAGCGGCGTGGTGCCGTCGGTCCTGGCTTGGTTGATGTCAGCGCCAGCGTCGCGCAGCAGCTGGGCGCACTCGAGGTGGCCCTCCTGGCACGCCGCGAACAGCGGCGTGGCGCCGTCCTTGGCTTGGTTGACCGCCGCGCTCGCCTCGAGAAGCAGCCGGACGCACTGGCCATGGCCCTGCAGGCTCGCGACGTACAGCGGCGTGCGGCCTTCAGCGTCTGCATGAGCCACCGCCGCGCCAGCCTCGAGGAGCAGCCGGGCGACCTCGAGGTGGCCCTTCTGGCTCGCGATGAACAGCGGCGTGGTGCCGTCGTTGCGGGCTTGGCTTACCGCTGCGCCAGCCTCGAGAAGCAGCCGGGCGATCTCGAGGTGGCCCTCCTGGCTCGCGACGTACAGCGGCGAGAAGCCTCTGGCGTCTGCTTGGTTGACCGCCGCGCCAGCGTCGCGCAGCAGCCGGACGCACTGGCCATGGCCCTGCAGGCTCGCGACGTACAGCGGCGTGCGGCCTTCAGCGTCTGCATGAGCCACCGCCGCGCCAGCCTCGAGGAGCAGCTGGGCGCATTCGAGGTGGCCCTTCTGGCTCGCGATGAGCAGCGGCGTGGCGCCGTTCTCCTTGGCCTGGTCCATCGCCGCGCCAGCCTCGAGGAGCAGCCGGACGCAGTCGAGGTGGCCGTTCTGGCACGCAATATATAGCGCGGAAGCGCCGCCGCCAGTCGTCGCCCCCACGCTCGCGCCGCCCTCGAGCAGCAGCCGCGCCGCCTCGGCCTGCCCGTGACGAGCGGCCCAGGTGAGCAGCGTGTCCTGCCTGTCGGTGTCGTGCCGCGCGTCGAGCTGGGCCGCGAGCGACGTGCCGCGCGTCCCCTGCCCAGACAGGAAGGCGCGCAGCCAGGCCAGGTCGCCCCGAGCCAGGTCGGCGAGGCGGGTTGGGAGGATGGCGCCGCTCATGCCGCCAGAAAGAAGAAAATTGAAGACCGGCCTAAAACGGGGAGGGGGTCGCACGGCGTAGCCCAAGCGCGCACTCTCGTCGTATCGCTCTCATTGCGGCGTGGCGATGATTCGCCGCCAGAAAGAAGAAAAACTGGACGGCGGCGGCGCGACAGAGGAAGAAGCGACAAGGGAGAGAACGACGAGAGTGGGAAGACCGCGAGCTGGCATGAAGGTTGCAGCGAGAATCGGCGAGGGACTGCGAAGAGAGATAGGAAGAAGGCTGCAGACGCCCAAGCGCCAAGGGTGGGCGACGGATAGCGCACCACACTCCTCTTCTTAAAATCCCTGTGTGTGGCGGCGGCGTGCCGTCCTCCCATCCCTCCCTTGGGTTGTCGCTTCTTTCTTTTCTTTTTCCCGGCCTTCCTGCCCGCAGGGTGCGCTTCATAGCTCCCGGCCCGGGAGGTGAGGTTCTTGCCACACGGATACAAGTGCTCCAAGTGCTCCATCCAACCATCTCTCAGACTGAACCCAACACCGACAGCCGTGGAAGCGTTCGAAGTGGTTAGAGCGGCCGCTATAGAGGCAAAGAGGGCCACGATCGTGCTTCGTGGTACGTGGAGGGGCGCGCAGCCCGCCCTGTCTCTGTAGGCCTTCCCAGACAGCTCGGCGAGGCTGTACAGAATGCCGAGAGGGTACTGGGCAGGCTGCCGTCGAGCGACGAGCCATGCTGGCTCGTCGCGGGCTGCGAGCTCGAAGACCCGCTCGGAGCTTCGCCCAGCCCGGCGAGCCCGCCCGCACGCCCGCGTAGGAGGGTACGCCGTGAGACCTCCCACGGCGTTTTGGTGCCGATCTTTTAAATTCTCGCCGCTGGAAGGCTACTTGCTTACAGCTAGCTGTCTGTACAGAGATCGGCCAGCACCCCCAAGCGGCAGAGCTCTGCTGTTGGGGGGGGGCTGGGGGGGGGGGGGGTCGGCCATGGCTTTAGATGTGCAGGGGGGGGTACCGTCTACCGAGCAGTGTGCGGCCGCTCTGTGTGAGCTCTCCCAATTTCACTCACCTCGGCTCCACGTCAAGATCGGAACCGCGCAAAAAGAATGTTAAACACAAGCCTCTCTCGCAGCACACACTGGCACGACAAGGAAGGGCTGGACTGGCGCGGTTTCCTCTGGGCGCGGGTCGGCTGGCTGTCGGTGGCGGTGGCGCCTCGACTGGCCGTCTGGCCCCGCGTAACAAGGCCCTGGCAGGCTCAGCGGTGCAGCCCTCCCCTTTCACACTAGAAAAGAATTTAAACAAAAGAACTCTCTCTCACAGCAGACAGGCTCGACACAGGTGCGAACTGGCGCGTGCTAGTACTATCACCGGCACACCGACTAGAAAAGAATTTTCGGTGTCGTAACGATCGGAATGGCTCTGCAAGTCCCCTCCAGCGGCGACCCGCTCGAGCCTCTATCCGCGTTCGCACGGCTCCCGAACCGGCCACTGGGCGGGCGACGATACAAGTCATACAGCGCTGGCCTTAAGCGGGAGACGGATCGCAGCCGCTTTCGGGCCAGCCGATGCAACAGCGCTTCGCAGCAGAGAGTGGTGAGGGAGGAGGTAGTCTGGAGTGGTCCGATTCCGCGCCTGAGGTCAGCGCTGTGCATGTCTAGCGGGCAGCCGTTGCCCGACTTTGGCCTCGCCTCCAATCGCAGCCTGCGCACTGCGGCCAAGCTAGGGCTGGAAGCGTGCCCTGAACGCGAACCACGGCCAGGCTTGCAGAGGGAGAGGCATCGAAGGGAACAAAAAGGGGAACCGGCGGCTACATCGCAAGCGACAAATGGCACTGAAGGGAATCAGCCGCACCCCTTTAATAGCGAGACTTGGTTTGAGGATGATGAGGCGCTGCGTGCCCTTGTGACCGACCGCGTGGTTGATGCTCATCGGTCGCTGGATTCCGCCAAGCGAGACGCGCAGGGCAGCATCAACAGTCGACTTAAAGGACCTTGGATGACCATGGTTGGCGCATCTGCGACGACACTGCACGCACTCGAGAGGCAGGCTCGTCCCGCAACCGTGGAGCAGGTCTTACGGGTCAGTGCCCACCCACGACAACGGACAAGCCCACAACAACCTGGTCCTGGACCTGCGCGTCCCGCACGTGGCGTCCCGTGGCAGCGCACAGCCACACGCACAGCCACAGGCCGCGTCCGACCGTCCAGGGAAGTGTTCAGTTTAAAACGATAGTACAAGAGAGTGTATATGTGAGTCTTCAATCATGACGTAGTTAGTACTGACGTAGTAGCACTGGGGGGGCTGGTAGTGGTTGCATCATTGCGCACAAGGCTGGGCGGGTGGTGGTCACTGGTCTGCTGCTGGTGGTGCGCTAGTCCGCTAGAGATCTGTCGGGCGCGGCTGGGCAGCTCTATGCACCACTCCGGCCATTCGCGCGCACAAGCTAGTGTCCTGCCAAGGTGATGCCCTTCCCACGAACGGTGCGTATGCCAAGTCTATCTCGACACGACGCGACCGAGCCGACGAGAGACTCGACTCAAAGGAGCAACCCCTCGTCAGTAACGTAGATTTGCCACCTGCACGGGAGCCGCTAGCCGTCAGACTACTGCGCTCGCCGTCAGCGGCAGGGAGGTTGGGGTCGGATGCAGAGAGGGGAGGGGCGGGAAGGAGAGGGATCGAGGGAGCGCCACCGCAAGAGCCACTCGACCGCCGTAAGCGGCAAGAAGACGAGATTCAGAGGGAACGGGAGCTCGAATCCAGTAGTCACTTGGTAGAGAAAGCCGCAGCCGGCGAGCGTGAAGCCGACCACCTGCGGCACGAGGAGGGGCGGCTCGAGGTGCGCGCCGGCCATTCCGCATAGACGGGCGCGCTGGCGGCCTCATCGAGGGTCGAGTCCTCGGGGGACCACCCCTCCTTGAAGCAGGGCAGCTTCGGCAGTCCCTTTGCGTCCGTGAAGAGGCCGTGCTCTTCCATGAGGGCGAAGAGCCCCTCAGCGAACATCCGGCCTCCCCGCACAGCCGCGTAGAAGGCGCTGATCGCCTGCGCGCCGCGCGGGAGACTGCTCAGGCCGACTCGGGCGCGGCGCTCCTCTCCCCCCGCGTGGCGGCGCGGACCGTCTGCAGCCAGATGGCGACGAGCGTGGTGACCAGCGCGAGGGCAGACTGGATGATCGTCGTGCCCCAGTGCTGAAGGTCCGGGCCGAGGAGGGCGACCAGCCCGGGGAGGAAGCAGCTGCTCGCAACGCGAGGTGTGAATGGAGGCGCCGCTGCTCTGCGCTGCGCAGAGAGAGGGAGAGAGGGTAGAGGGGAGGGGGGGGGGGGGGGAGAAAAAAAAAAAGGAAAAAGGGGGGGGGGAGGGAGGGAGGGAGGGAGGGAGGGAGGGAGGGAGGGAGGGAGGGAGGGAGGGAGGGAGGGAGGGAGAGGAAAAAAAGAAAAAGAGAGAGAGAGAGAGAGAGAGAGAGAGAGAGAGAGAGAGAGAGAGAGAGAGAGAGAGTAGCAGAGAAGGAGCACCGCGTGATTGGGAATTCGAACATCTCGGCGCATGCGAGCGCCAGCGAGATAGTCCTCGCGAACTCGAGGCGCAGCGTCGCGAGCACAGACACGTACGCGGCCTGAGGAGGAGGAGAGAGCTCTGCGACAGGAGAGCTTGATGCCTCCCACGGCTATCTTCCCACGGCTATCTTCCCACGACTATCCTCCCACGACTACAAGGCCACTACGCCGCACCCACAGGAAGCCTGCGGCCGCCTGCAGCCTCTGCGGGTCCTGGACGGTGGACATGGCGAGGGCCGTCTTGTGTCTGAGCAGCTCGCGCGACGTCATCTCGTCCACGTCGGCTACGCCGTTCTCGTCGGCGTCCACGTCGTTGTCCTTCCGGCTCGCGTCCGCTACCGACTGGGCCTCTGCCACGACGATGCCAACGTGATGGCGCAGCTGCTCCCAACCGAAGATGCGGAACGCCTCGATCGCCGCGACCGAGGCGAAGAAGTGGCCGCCGAAGAGGCACAGTGCAGCCCCAAAGACCATCCGCATTGCATTGGTCGGCAGCTTTGAGAGCACGCTGTACCCAAAAGCGTACATCTTCCAGTAGAGCGGAAGCAGAACGCGCAGCACAGCGATGAGGCCAGAGACGGCCGGCTCGATCGCTTGTCGTGTCCTAGGCCTGTTGCAGTGGCGAGGGCGGCGGCGGGCTGAGCGGCGGCGGCGGCGGCGGCGGGCTGGGTGGAAGGGGTGAAGGCCTGTCGCCGATGGCTCCCGGCTCCGAAGTGGTCCTCACGAACTTGGCCAGTCGCGCCGACTCGCTTGAGCGCCGCTTCAACACCGGCGCCGCCTCATCGAGCTGCTGCTGGTACGGACGAGGCATCGCTCGTCGGGGGCGAGGCCGGAGAGTTGTCCCAGGGCCAGGGGTCGGCAGGGACACTCAACAAGCCGAGCACCTTTTTCTTTTTTCTCCCGAGGAAGAAAACTGGCGGGCATTCGGGTGTATGTCCTTCGAGCGCCTGTTCGGCGCCGCGGAGCGGGCCATCGAGCGCTTCAGCTCGTCGAGCGGCGGCGCGGCGCTCGAGGCTGCACGCCAGCGCGCCGAGCAGGCACAAGCAGAGCTGTATGACGGCAGCGTGCCGCCGTGGCAGACCCTGTCCGAGCAGTTTGCCATCCTCGAGGAGGAGCTCAAGGCGCGCATCCTCGCGCTGTCCGCGCAGCAGTCGCTCTTCACGACCGCTGCGGCCGAGCAGCACCGCGCCGCCACCCGCCACCGCTCGGTGCTCCCTGGCTGCCTGCCCATGGCGACCGCCGCGCTCGAGGCGGACCCGCAGCTCGCACAGCTTCGCTTTCGACTGGTTCCGCGCAGGCTGAGCGAGGAGGACTTCTGGCAGGTGCGAAGGGGCTTAGTTCTGTTGTGTGCGGAGCGGCTGAACTACTTTTGGACGCGTCCATGCGGTCCCTGCAGGTGTACTTTTGGCACGTGGCCACCGCCAAGCTCGACCTGTGCAACGACTTTGCGAGCGCCAACGCCGCCAAGCGCGACTACCTCGGGGTCTCGCAGGCGGGCGGGGCATCGGCTGGGGCGGCAACGCCTCCGGCGGCTCGCCCGCGCGTCCGCGACGAGGTGGGCTGCAGCGGTCGCAGCGCGCAGTCCGGCCAAGGCAGCCCGGGAGCAGACGCCGCAGCGAGCGAGGAGTTTGGGTTCGACCTGGAGGCGAGCCAGCACCGCTTTCGCCCCGCTCCTTGGCCCAGCAGGCACACAGCGCGTCCCACCCCTTCCCAGGAGCTCGACGCGGAGTTCGAGCGACTCGTCGGCGGTGGGAGTGCCCAGACACACACCGCGGACGTCGACGCGGCGGCTTACGAGGCGGCGGCAGACGCAACGGCGGAGGCTCCAAAAGACTCGTGACACGGCACTGGCGCATGTGTGAGTCGGTTCAGGCTGTTTTCTTCAACGTGGCATACCTCGTAGAGTGAGCTAATGTCAGTGGCTGGTGCACAGTGTGGTAAAGTGCACCGTGGTAAAGTGTGCAGTGATGACACAGCCCAGAGCCGCAGCGCCCGCCCGCGCCGCCGCAGCTAGAGCGCTCTACTTCGTACTAGCACCGTGAGAGGTAGAGAGCCTAATCGGCGTTATCGACCGGACACAACTCACAAGACATGACAAGAGTCGTGGAGGCTGGAGCAGACACCATGCCCGAGGGTTGCGCGCAATCCGAGCCGGTTCTGCCGGGCGTCGGTAAAGAAACAAAACAAAAGGCACGTGATCAACAATAGAGGTAGGTCGAGGCGCAACGCGCAAGGAAGCTCAAACTCGCACGTCCATATCGAAACGGCGCTCACACGCTCCTGCCCCGAGATGGGCGGCGACAACCTCACTGCCGTCCTCGCACTCGTCGTGCTCGTCGCCACGATGATTGTCCCACTCGTCTTGCTCTTCAGACAGCAGAAGACGCAGGCCGGCGAGGAGGAGGCACGCGCCGCCGTTCTCGAGCGGGCGCGGCTGCTACAGGAGAGGTCGGCGACGCGGGTGCAGGCGGCATTTCGCTCGTACAAGTTCCGGGTGCTCGACGCACCGGCGGTGACCAAGTCGTGGCTCATCGCACAGCGGCTCAACGAGGCGCGGGAGGCGCGGGAGGCGCTGCAACACCTGCAGGCGCCACACGACGCCACGCACAGACACCACACACGCGCTCGTCCTTCTTGACCCCCCCCCCCACACTTACACTTGCCAGGGCGAGGCGCGGGAGACGCAGGCCAAGTCGAAGCTCGCACGCGCGACGGCGGAGCGGCAAAAGGACAAGGCGAAGCTCGACCGCACCCTCGACTCGCTGCAGATCAAGTCCGCCGAGTGGGAGTTGGAGCGGGCGGAGCACCAGCGGCTAGCGGAGCACCTGCAGGCGCCACACGACACCACACACAGACACGACACACGCACGCGCGCGCGCTTCCACATCCTCCCTTCCTTCTTGATACGCCAGGGCGAGGTGCTCAAGCGCGACCAGTGGCTAAAGCAGGCGAAGGACATCATCGACGAGTATCGGAAGCGCACCCTATTCACGATGCCCGGTCAGCCCGCCGACGACCCCCCCTCGCCCTGCCGGAACCAGACGCTGAAGGGCGTGAGCTCGCCGATCTTCCGGGAAGAGCCCGCATAGCAGCAACTCCTAGGCGGTTCTCTGAGCCCCGGGGGCCGGATTTTTAAAGACCTGTTCAGAAATGAGTGGAGGTTTGGGGGCTTAAATTGCCACTCAAGAGATTGCAGGCACGGGGGTCCCTCTTTTAAGAACGTTTAAGAGAATCGCCGGCCGCACGCGCGCGCTCGCCTTGAAACACCTCGGCAGCTGCGCGACGCCGAGCCGCCGCCTGCTCCTCCGCCGCGTCGTGCACTCGCCACCTCCTCCGCCGCCTCGGCCACCTTCGCGTCGCTGCGCGCCGCCTGCCGCTCCGGGCACGCCTGCGGCAGGTCGCCGAAGCCGCGCACGCCACCCACCTCCGGCACACGCGACGCCGAGAGCGACGTCAGCGGCGCGCGCTCCACGCTCCCGAGCGCGTCGCGCCGCATCCAGTATGAACCGAGATCGCGCGTGCGCAGGTCTGCGCGATACACCCGATCCAACGCCCGGGAATTTACCTGGCGGTGGCCCAGCACTCGCGCAGCGACGGCGCCGTCACCCGCCAACGCCGGCTGCTCGCACGCGTCTTTGCGCAGGCCCCACGCGCCCACCTTGTGCCGGGCCATGCCCAGCTGGCGCCCTGTCTCGATCAGGCGCCGGCAGAGTCGCTGCACGTCGAAGCTCTCGGTGAACAAGAAGAGCCCCGTCGCCTCGTCGACGCCTGGGAACAGAGGCCGGTCCAAGGCCGCCTTGTCGAGCACCAGCCATCCGCTCGGCACGCCGCCACTAGCGCCGGCAGCGTCTCGTAGCCCGTGTCCCCCAGCTCGAGCCTGGCGAATCCGCTCGGCTCGGCCACCTTGCGACGAAGCGCCGCCACGCTCGCTTCGCTGAGAGCTTCGAGTAGCACGCCCTGAAGCTTCTGCAGCGCAGCAGCAGGCGCACCACTCCGCCCCACGCTGTCCAGCACGTGGACGGCGCTCGCCATCTCGACCGCGTTGTCCTCCGGCGGAAGCTCCGCATCGCCCGCGGCCGCTTCCCGAGCGCGCTCGTTGCGCATCCGCTGGTGGTGGGCCTGCCGACGCGCCACGCCGGCGCCCGGGTGTGCCTCGCCGCCGCGTCCGGCGCCGGCCATCGATGTTGTCCGCCCGAGCGTGACTCGCAACTCCACGAGACCTCCACGACCTCCACGACCAAAAACGTCGAAGCGTCTCACTTGAGCACTTGAGCACTGGATAGGGTCGATTCCGCATGGTGGTACGGGACCCCTCGATCGTCTCGCCCTCCCTCGCTGGTGTGTTCATTGGGGGGGGGTCATAACAAACACGGTACAGGATCGAGGTGCACGCTGCTGAAGCAGTGTCGTGGTCCCCCTTCTCCATCGTCTCACTGTGAGACGTCGGCGTCTCACTATTTACATACATACATCCCTTAGCGCCCACCATGCCCGAGTTTTGGACCCGACGGGGCGGGTTCATACTGTGACCCCCCAAAAAGTCACTCGTACGTTAGACAACCCCAGCGGACTCCCTGAACTCCTGCGAGGCTGCGAGGACGGCGAGGCACAAAAAAGGAGTTCCGCTCACCGGCAAAATAGAGGACACAATGAAAGAAAGCAAAACAAACGTCTAGGCATGCATGCAAGCTACGCAATCAGCTCTCCCGCGGCTATACACAACATCGAAGGGATGGCATCGTCGAGCGGTGCGGCCAAGCGCTTTTCATCGACGTTTTCAGTCCGCTCCAGCCTTCAGCAGCAGTGCCTTTATCTCCGTGTGGCCTTTCTGGGTGGCAGCATGCAGCGGCGTTTGCGAGGTGTGCATACCGAAGCCAAGCGTGGAGGGAGTGCTCGGGTTGGCGCCCGCCTTCAGCAGCTCCAACACCACCTCTGTGTGGCCTTTAAAGGCGGCAGCATGCAGCGGCGGTTGCGAGGCGAGCATGCCGAGGCCAAGCGTGTTGGGAGTGTTCGGGTTGGCACCCGCCTTTAGCAGTTCCGCCACCACCTCTGTGTGGCCTTCCGTGGCGGCAGGTAGCAGCGGCATGGCCGAGGCGAGCATGCCGAGGCCCCACGTGAAGAGAGTGTTCGGGTTGGCGCCCGCCTTCAGCAGCGCCGCCACCACCTCTGTGTGGCCTTTTGCGGCGGCAGCAAACAGCGGCGTCGCGCGAGGTTCTTGTTTCTTATCACCCTACTGTGAACACACTACACAGGCGCCTCTGGAGCGGCCGCACACTGCTCGGTACCCCCCGGGGGGGTCGGACCCCCCCCCCCCAGCAGCAGCGCTCTGCTGCTAGGGGGTGCTGGCATCTCTGTACCGACAGCTGTAAGTAAGTACGGCTCTACGGTTAGCGTTCCAGTCGGCGGCGAGGTGCTGGATATTAAATGGCTTGAGGGCGAGCCGCATGGCTTCCACCACGTCGCTGCCCGCCATTGCGGCGACGCGTCGCGGCGGACCTGACAGTTTTGCCGCGCGACGGGGCCGCGCGCGCGTTTCGAAAAAAGAAAAGTCGTTAACCCTTTTACGTACACATTTCGAGCGAGTGAAAACCAACTCCTGAGCACGGCGCCGCAGGCGCCTGTTGATAGGTCCAGGTGATAGCCCTGGATGGGCAATGCATTCGCCTACCTGGGCCTCAGATCGCCCGACCGCGTCCCGGTGCTCTGTGGTCGGATTTGTGACGCCGCCGCACCGCGCCGCGGCCGGGGGCCCGCCGGAGGACGAGGATGGCCGTGACGGACCGGGACGAGCTCTGGGAGGTTCAGTGTCAGTGAGTATATTGTAGAGGCCACCCATGTGCACAATATCTTGACTGAGAGCTAAGCCAGGGGAGGCGATGCCGGGGCCGTACAGCAGCTTGATGGTGCTTCGCCGGCGTAGAAGCGGCCGCGGCGGGCTCCGGGTGCCTGAAAAAGACGGAGTTACGTGGGCTGTGGGAGAGTTACTGTCGACTCAAACGACACTGTGCCGTAATCCTCTCATATATGGCTAAATATTTACCGAGCCGTTTTAAAGTTCCACCGCTACGACTGGAGATATATCGAGATTTGGTCCTCAGGACCCTTATGAAGCAAAAGGGTTAAGCTCAGTCGATCGATTTCGACGAGCGAGCGATCCGAGGATCGAGCGGGGGACCGATAGGCTAGAGAGATCAACGCTGATCGATCATCGTCAGCCGAGACGCCCGAGTGAGTGGATCACTACACGGCTTTTAGTGTGGTAGTACAAGATAGACTCACATGGTCACAAGTCTTTAGTAAAACGCCAGCACTCGACACGACGAAGGTGTATTGCTATTGGGCTCGAAGGCGCGGTGAACACAGCCGCCTCGAGCGTACGAGGTGGGAGGGGGCCGCGGCGGCGAAGAGGCGGGAGCTGGGAGAGCTGGGTCCAATGCCCTCTGCTGCTGGGGGGGTCGGGACCCCCCCCCCCCAGCAGCAGCGCTCTGCTGTTGGGGGGGTCAGACCCCCCCCCTAGCAGCAGGGATGACTTTAGATGTGCAGGGGGGTACCGAGCAATGTGCGGCCGCTCCTGGGGGGGTGGGGCGGGGAGATAATTGATGAGCGCTGTTTGTCCGTTTTTCGTTGAGGAAAAATTGCGCAGCGCAGGCCAGCTATCCGGCTTGCCTCCGAGCCTCTCCCACTAGATGCCTCGATGCCGCCGACGCCGCGACGGCATCCACCACGTCCACCGCCGCGTCCATTTGCGGGCACGCGGGCTGCATAGCACCCTCCTCCTCCGAGCTCGGTGGCGATAAGGTGCGTTGTCCTGTGGACGTCGCGAGGAGGTGCCTCTGCCACCGCTGCGCCCAGGGAGCCGTCACAGCGCCTGTCGCCGTGGCGTCGGCAGAAGAGCGACGATGGCACCGTGGCGACTCAGACGACGCGGGCGGCGAGGGAGGTGGCGAAATAGTCTGAAGTTCGCCCGTAAACTCGTCCGCCGTCACAAAGCGCCGGAGGAGCGGCTTAGGAAGCGACTCCTGAGCCTCGCGAAGCCATGCCGGCGTCTCGCTCGCCACTATCGGCGGCGGCGCTGGCTTTGTCTCCCCTGCCGCCGCCGCCGCCGCCGCCGCCGATGCCGCCGACACAGTGACTGTCTGGTTGCCTCCCTCGTTGCCGCCATCGGCTGCCGACTTGGCGCGACGCTCAGCCTTGAGGCGGCTCTCCCGAGCCGTTGCTGCAGCGGCGCCTTGCGCCGCCATCTGTGCGTCCTGTGCCGCCGCCGTCGCCCGTGCTGCCGCATCCTTGGCTGCTTCGAGAGCATCGTTCCAATCCTTTTCGAGAGTGGACAGCTTTGCGTCGAGAAGGGCAAGCTTGGCCTCCAGCTCTGCCACGTGGCCCGCCTGTGATTCCGCGCCGTCCAGATCTCTGTCTGCTGACCTGAGCCCACCAAGCCACCACATGATCACGGCCGCCACTGCTAACGTAGCAGCTGTCGAGAGTGCCAACGAGAGCACCCATTCTGGCAAGAGTGGCCTTGGTGGAGGCGGCGGTGGGTAGATGAGCGACAGCACATTTTCGACGACCGACATCTCGAGGCCATTCACGACCGAAGTCACCGACGCCGCGATTCTCCGCGCCTGCTTGGAAGCCGCCATGCCAAAGCCAAGGCCACTCCGCTCGCCCACGTCGATGTCGCTGCGCACATGCTGGTATTGGAGAAGCTCGACGACTCGAGGGAGCTCATCGGCTTCGGCAGCGGTGTAGAGAGGACTTGTGTTTTGCAATGCTTCGACGCCCGCAACAACGTAGCAGAGAATCAACAGGGCAAACAGCGCGACTGCCATATGTCGAAAGGGGGAGGTGCGCCGGGGGACGTACGAGTTCCTTGGCCTGCACACGCACACGTGGAGGTCTGAAAAGAATTTTACAAAACTCTCCCTCGCACAACACTGGGCCGGGACTGGCGCGCACTGGCACTAACACAGCTCTGAAAAGAATTTCACGGACCCAAGCACGATTCAAACGCGGAGGGGCGAGTGGGATACACGGACCGCCAGCGAGAAATCATGAAAATACCGCTAAAGTCTATCGCGTATATCTGAAACTTCTCCCCGACGTATATCTCGACAATATGTGTGTCTCGCGCCTTAACGCGTTGAGGTATCCGCGAACGAAGGTACTTCGAGACAACTTTAGCCATCGTTGAGCATGGGGAGGGGTAGGGTTCCCTTGCCCCAGCCTCAACGCTCAAACCACACCGGCCGTACGCCACGCGGTCGGATGTCGCGTGTCACGTGTGTGTCCAGTTGTGTGTCGAGTGTTGTGTGGAAGGTTGACCTTGACGAGCTATGTTGCACCAGACTGCGGACCAGATTTTCAGTGCGGCGCGGCGGGGTGGACATCGCGAGAAAAATAATTTTACAACAAAACTCCCTCGCACGACACTGGGCACGGGACTGGTTAGAGTTGTTTGGTATTGAATCTCTCTCGGGACTGGCGCGCACTAGAAAAAGAAAAAAGCCGCGGGATGCGCGTTGCAATGAAAAAAACGTCACGCGTCTAATTTGTTACCTGCTACGGCGGCCGCACAGCAAGCATCAATGATTTACCTTTGGGTTCATGACATCGATGCCCGCTAATAATCCAAACGGACTGGCGCGCCTGTCTCACAACACTAGGCACAGCAAGAAAAAGAATTTAAACAAGAGAAACTCTCGCTCACAGCAGTACATTAATGTACACTTGAAGGCTGTGTGTGTCTCGCGCCGTGCCACGTGCAAGGCCAAGGAACTCGTACGTCCCCGGCGCAGCTAGCACATATGGCAGTCGCGCTGTTTGCCCTGTTGATTCTCTGCTACGTTGTTGCGGGCGTCGAAGCATTGCAAAACACAAGTCCTCTCTACACCGCTGCCCAAGCCGGTGAGCTCCCTCGAGTCGTCGAGCTTCTCCAGTACCAGCATGTGCGCAGCGACATCGACGTGGGCGAGCGGAGTGGCTTTGGTATGCTCGCCTTGGCGACGCCGCTGTTTGCTGCCGCCCTTAAAGGCCACGCAGAGGTGGTGGCGGCGCTGCTGAAGGCGGGCGCCAACCCGAACACTCCCTTCACGTGGGGCCTCGGCATGCTCGCCTCGGCCACGCCGCTGCATGCTGCCGCCGCCCAAGGCCACACAGAGGTGGTGGCGGAGCTGCTGAAGGCGGGCGCCAACCCGAACACTCCCTTCACGCGTGGCCTCGGCATGCTCGCCTCAGACACGCCGCTGCATGCTGCCACCCAGAAAGGCCACACGGAGATAAAGGCACTGCTGCTGAAGGCTGGAGCGGACTGAAAACGTCGATGAAAGAGGAGGCGCTTGGCCGCACCGCTCGACGATGCCATCGATGATGTGTAGCCGCGGGAGAGTTGATTGCGTAGCTTGCATGCCTAGACGTTTCTTTTGCTTTCTTTCATTGTGTCCTCTATTGCCGCGGGTGAGCGGAACTCCTTTTTCGTGTGCCTCGCCGGAGGCTGGACGACCGTTCGCCAAACAGCCCGAGGTTGGCGTGCAGGAACCCCTTCTTCTCCCCCACCTTGGGAGAAGCCAAGGCGGCAGCCACCTTTGGCACATCAACTTGTTTGTTGCCGCCCTCCCAAGCAGCGCTCAGCCTGGCCATCTCGCCGACGTGGACCTCGGGGGGCGTGCCTGGGACAGCCACGCCGCGTGAGCCTATCTCGAGGCTCGCGTCCGGCATCTTGACGTCCGGCATCGTGATGGTGCCATCGGGGAGCTGGAGCTTCCCGTCGGGCAGCTTGATGCTCCCGTCGGGCAGTTTAATGCTGCCTTTGGGCATTTTCAGGTCGACCTTCGGCAGTTTCGCGCCCACCTTTGGCATCTTCACGTCGACGCCCGGCGCCTTGAACTCTGCGTCCGCCTTCAGCGCGCCCAGATCGACTCCAGCACTGCGATACGTAGGAGCCTTCACCTCCACGTCCAGCTTGGGCGTGGCAATGTTGCCGCTCGGTAGTCCAATCTCACCCTTGGGCAGAGCCACGCTCCCCGATGGCCCCTTGAGGCTTGCGCCTGGCATCTTGACGTCAACGGCTGGCATCGTGATGGTCCCGTCCGGCAGCTGGAGCTTCCCGTTGGGCATCTTGATGCTGCCATCGGGCAGTTTGATGGTGCCGTCGGGCATCTTGATGCTGCCTGACGGGAGCCGAAAGCTTCCATCGGGCATCTTGATAGAGCCGGAAGGGAGTTTGATGCTCCCGTCTGGCATCTGAATGCTGCCATCCTTGAGTTTCACGTGGCCGTCTGGCAATTTCACGTCGAAGCTCGGCAGCTTCCCGTCAACACCTACTTCTGCGGACCCTCGACTCGCGCTGCCATCAACCGCTCCATCCCCCTCGAGCTTGCTCTGGATCCACTTCGCCAGCGTCGACGAGCCCATTCCGTATCCTCCGGGCAGCACGCGATAGTCCCTCGTCTCGACCGTCGGCGGCTCGCCCCACGCGGCGGGGAAGCGCCCGCTGCTGGCAGCGCCGCTGGGTGCCTCAGGAGCGAAGAACTTGTCTCGGTTCCGCGCAAGCTTGTTGCCCTTCTCGTCGATGCCGAGCCGCTGCTGCTGCTCATCCGTGTAATAAAGCGCCGTCCACGCGCCCATGTCGCGCACGCCCGCCGGCTTTTCAATCTCTCCGCGCGTCCACGCCGGGCCGATGCTGCCCGGGCCGCCCACCTTCAGCGCGCCCCCACTGGCCCTCGCTGACGCGCCGGCCGCAGCGCTCTGGTCGTCTGCAGTGCCTGGTGCGACGCCTGCTGAGCGATACGTTGGGCCCTCGGAAGGGCCGTCTGGTTTGCTGACGCGCCAGCCCGCATCGTATTTCCCCTTGCCCAGCTGAGCGTCCGTCTCCTTTTTGCCCAGCTCCGTGCCTTCTTCAGTCGAGTTGAGAGGAGACATGCGGACTCAGACCCTGGCTGCAGTGGTGGGGGAGGATGCGGGACGTTGCCGTCGGCGACAGACCTCCCATACGAGTTTTGGCGAATAGCACGAATAGCCGGCTTCATTAACTTCTATTAGTCAACTAGGAGGAGATGATTTTTGGCGATCGTCCACCCCAAAACAGGGAAAGAATAAGAGGAAAGCCATCTGAAAGAGAGTAAGAGCCGGCTCATCTCTCTGCCCTTCCTCCCTTCGCTGCACTGGGATGTGACATGTGTCTCATGCGTCGAGTGTCGGTCGGTCGGCCCGGAGGGCCGGGTAGGAGCGGTCTAGGTTTTACCTCTACCTCTGAGGGCCTGCGCCCCCCCTCACCTTTACCTCTGGGCAGCCGTGGGCCCTTTACCTCTACCTCTGAGCGACGTAGCCGTGATTTACCCGTGTGTGTGCTTGATCTCGTGATATCTTCGCCCCCTCGAGGATCTCGGTTCTCGCGCGAGAGGCGAGTGAACAGTGATCTCTCGAGTGATCTGAGATGTTCAGATATGGATTGCTCAACATAATCTCTTGCGATTTTCACTCGCCGCAAAAAGGGAAAATACGGCTGGTTATAGGTTAACTTTTTATTATAATAAAATCTCTTGCCACTTGCGCAGCGCGCACGTGAGTGTTTCTGAGAGCCGCTTAGGTGAGTGGCAGACATTTCAAAAAATGGGCGCCGCCAGGCGCCCCGCGCTGCGTCGTGCGTGCCCTCGAGAGTGTCGTGTGCCAGGATGCAGGCGGGCGTTTGGAGTCTGAGAGGCCGCAAGCTGGCGCCCCCCCACACGCGCGAGGGCACCGATGGCGCAAACTCTCCCCTCATTCATCGCCGTACATGAAGCGGTGCCAGGCGGGCCGCCGACGTGCCGCCCCCCGCCACGCAGAGGGCGTCGTCGCCCTCCACTTGAACGGCCAGCGCGAGCGACGGCGGCGGCGAGGGTAAGCGCGTGTCCCGTAGAGCTCGCGCAAGGCGGCCCTCGAGAGCCGCGGCCGCGCGACAGCGGAGCGCGGCTGCGCCTGCGGCCCGCCAAGAGCCGCCGCGACGCTCCGCCAGAAGGGCGCCATCGCGTGGCTCGCCTCGAGGATGTCTCGAGCCGCCGAGCGGCACGGCGGCGCCGGAGGCAGCGGCGGAGGGTCGTCGCCGAGCAGCACGCGCATCACCGCCGCCGCGGAGGAGGAGATGGAGCGCAGGTTGTACCTGCGTCGGTGGTGACCGGTTGCACGGGCCCGGAGGGAGGGAGGGAGGGAGGGAGGGAGGGAGGGAGGGAGGGAGGGAGGGAGGGAAGGGGGTGGGGTGGAAGGGAGGGAGGGAGGGAGGGAGGGAGGGAGGGAAGGGGGTGGGGTGGAAGGGAGGGAGGGGTGGAAGGGAGGGAGGGGGGGAGGGGTGGAGGGGTGGAGGGGTGGAGGGGTGGAGGGGTGGAGGGGTGGAGGGGTGGAGGGGTGGAGGGGTGGAGGGAGGGGTGGAGGAGGCGGCAGGGGATGGGCCGGCGGACCCCCCCTCGAGAGCGACCACCAGCCGGCCGGCGGCGAGGGAGCGCAGCTGCGCCGTCATGTACGCGTAGCCGGCGGGGGAGACCTGCGGGGGAGCAGTGCGGGGGAGCAGTGCAGTGCGGTGCTCGGCAAAGCCGCACAACCTCTCGCAACGAACGAGAGGCAGCCGAGAGGCGCGGGGGGGGTTTCAGACGCCTCCATGCCGCCGAGCGGGTCGCGCGCCGCCGCGTCGAAGCCGGCGGCGACGAGGACGAGATCCGGCGCGAACTCGCGCGCCACCGGCATCAGCAACCGCTCGAAGGCGGCCGCGTACTCCGCGTCGCCGTACCCGGCCGAGCTCCACGGGATGTTGAGGCTGAAGCCCCTGCCGGCGCCCTCGCCGACGGCGTGCGCGCCGCCGGTGCCTGGGTAAAAGCCGTGTCCGTACCGGTGCAGCGAGGCGTACAGCACCGAGCCGTCCTCTTCAAAGATGTGCTGGATGCCGTTGCCTACAGCCACACCTCCGACCCAGCTGCGAGGAGCCACTCGCCGCTGCCGCCCGCTGCCGCCACACACTGCCGTGGTGGACGTCCCAGTCAATAGGAGGTGTCTAGGAGGTGTCTAGGAGGTGTCTAGGAAGTGTCTAGTGCACTGCCGTGGTGGACGTCCCAGTCAATAGGAGGTGTCTAGGAGGTGTCTAGGAGGTGTCTAGGAAGTGTCTAGTGCACTGCCGTGGTGGACGTCCCAGTCAATAGGAGGTGTCTAGGAGGTGTCTAGGAGGTGTCTAGGAAGTGTCTAGTGCACTGCCGTGGTGGACGTCCCAGTCAATAGGAAGTGTCTAGGAGGTGTCTAGGAGGTGTCTAGGAAGTGTCTAGTGCACTGCCGTGGTGGACGTCCCAGTCAACGACCAGCACGCGCTGCACGCCGAGCCGCGCGCGCGCGACCGCCGCCGCCACGGCGATGTTGTTGAGGAGGCAGAAGCCCATCGCCTGCCGTGCCTCGCAGTGGTGGCCCGGCGGCCGCACCACCGCCAGCGCGTTGGACAGCTCTCCCGTCACCACGCGAGTCGCGAGCTCGACGACCGAGCCTAGACACTTCCTAGACACTTCCTAGACACTTCCTGAACGAGACGGCGAGTCGCGAGCTCGACGACGGAGCCGCAGCTCAGCAGCGCCGCGCGGCCCGACTCGCCCGCCGCGAAGTAGGTGTCGGCGCCCAGCTGCAGCCCCAGCGCCTCGTGCGCCTCCTCCTCCCCCTCGTACCGCCGCACCGCCCTCCTCGAATGAGAGCGCGAGTGGACGAGCTCGAGGTCCGAGCGCGCCGCTGGCCGCGCGGGAATGAGCTTGGCGCGGCCGACGAGGCCCTCGCGCAGCAGCGCGTCGTAGACGGCCACTATCCGGGCGGGCCGCTCGACGTGCTCATCGTACAAATCGCCGCGCTGCCAGACCTCTGCGCCGGCCGAGCGGTGCAGCAGCATGGGCGCGACGCCGCAGAGCAGGCCGGTGGCCGAGTCGGGTGCGTGAGACGGGTAGGCCGCATCACCGCCTGCCGGAGGAGGGCCGTCGAGCAGCCTCCTCAGGCCCGCCGGCCAGCGGCGCGAGTCTGAGAGCACCGCCTCCGCCTCCGCCTCGGCCGCCAGCTCGGCCGCCTCTGCAGCCGCTTCCGCCTCGGCCTCGGCGGAGATGCCGCCGTCCGGGTAGGCCAAGGCGCGCTGGATAAGCTCCTGGAGGACGGCGTCCTCCTGGGTGGACATTGCTCAAAAAATTCAGGAGCCGCGGGCGGCACGACTGGCTCCACACGTTCAGACGCGCTGGGCCAGTTCTTGGCCAGTTCTTCGTGTTTCGGGGGGCAAACCCTGCCCGGCCCCTAGGACCCCGGGTAAAGGCCCAGGTGTGGCCTAGGGCATCAGAAGGGACCAAGAGGCGCTTGGCGTTCGCGGACGACTTTTACTCATGTTTGGACAGATCCTGTCGCGAATCGTAAATCCCACTAGAGGTCCCCTGTGCGCGGGCCCCGCCCCCAGCTCTGGGGGGCGGGGCCCTTGCGAAGGAAGAGACGGCCAGAGTTGTACAGCAGCGGACGATGGACAACGAAGCATGAGAGGCTTGATAGGAAAGCTCACACAGACGATCGATACTCGCGAGCACAGAGTGTCGCAGGAGATTGTGGAGAATGAATGACCTCCAGACTGACCCGGAGAATCCGCGCCACGCCCTCTCGTATCGTCTGCTCGAACTGAAGGACGAGGAGTTGCCCGCGCGGGAACCTGCGCTGCCACAACAGGAGCTGCGGAAGGTAGATGCCCCCCGCAATCCAGCTCGGACTAGATGAAGCTTGCTGTGATCGGATCCAGCATTCGGCTGTTGCATTGCCGACGCTGCGCTGGCAGCCTTTCGACTGCCAGTGCTCATACTCACACCGAACCAGCGCGAGGTGCGGCGGAGCATGGCCACCAGGAAGCGCGCCAAACCATGGCTGGCATGAGGCCTGACGCGATGTCCAGAAGGACCATTTGGAGAGACTCGGAGTCGTGAGGCGATGGTTGTACCAGCTGAGGTGGCGGGCAACGGGCTCCCGGAGCAAGGCAATCAGACGAAGCTTTTGGGTGGCTTTCGCGGCAGCGGCCAGGTGGCCCAGCTCATTCGCGGAATACCACGTATGCAGGCGTGTTGGAGTGCCATCCGCGTAGGCCCGGCAGGCGACCCCTGCGGCCCGCGGCCCAAAAAGGCTGGAGTATCCTTCGGCCGTAAGATTCCTCAGGGCGACACTAGGGGCCTCGCTGTACCAAATACTGAGCTCCTTCCCGTTGTGACAAATGTCCACATCATCGTCGAGGCAGCCACATGCACCATTCTGGTAAAGCGATTCGTGCAGTGACGTACTGCCGGCCTTGGCGGCGCCAAGGACGTGTAGCGTGGGAAAGAACTCGTTCTGCAGTTGTTGTGCGTCGCTGCTGTCACCGGCTCTGAGTCTCGCTGGCGTGCCGTTGCTGGCGAGGGAGGGAGGGGGGAGGAAATGCGTCGTCAGAGCGCGCATGCGGCGTGGTAGCAGAATCGCCGAATCTCTCTCCACATTCCAGCGTCAAACTCCATCGGCTCTCATTGTGAAATCATTGGTTCTCAAAATGAAAAAAAGAAACACACACGCACGCACACACACACACACACACATGAGGGAGACGCGGCGGTCCGAACCGCGTCGTTGGGAGGCGGGTCTAACCCCGCCGTCCCCGGCGACGAGCCTGAGCAGTGCACGCGGGAGCGATCGCACACCCTTTGTTGAATCGTTAAACAGACGCGAGCTCGCGGCGCGGCCGCGGCAGCAAAAACAACAACCGTCTACTTCTCCTTCTCTTCTCGTCTCGTCTTGTCGCAGGCGCACACGCGCGCGACGTGCGCTCGTTCGCCGCGTTCGCTCCGCGAAGGGCGATTCGAACCGGGAGCCAGTCGGCGCAGCGGCGGCACGCGGCGGCAAAACGCACGACGCTCACCTCATGGAGATGCTGCGGCTTTGGCACCTCCTGATATAATGCTGATTTTTTGCTGAGCGGGGCGGAGGCACGCGGGCGGCGGAGGCGGCGGCGGACGACGTCTACTTCCCCTGTGGTAGCTTAGCGATCAGGGAGGATCTACCTGTTCGGCCTCGAGGAAGCTGCTGGGGGAGAGGGG
>NW_005202427.1:419802-464246 GCF_000372725.1 Emiliania huxleyi CCMP1516 | reverse complement strand
AGGGGAGGAGAGAGAGAGGAGAGCCTTTGAGCCTTGGCACCAGCCAGGCAGTTGATTTGGCCCTGGCACCAGCCTTGGCAGTTGAGTTGGCCTTGGCACCAGCCTTGGCGGGCGGGCACGCGGGACATGCACAAGCGCCAAGGGGCGCAGCGCCGACAATCACGGCGGTGATTGCGGCGCAGGTGGGGGGACGGGAAGTCCGTCGGCGTTGCCGGGGGCCCAAGGAAGCGCGAGGGAAAAATTCCGCCGCTGAGGGCGCTCGTGCGGCAATAGCCGGGTGGAGGGGGAGCGTGCCGGACGGGGCGTCGTCGCGCCGTCCGATGGTCTGCTGCCCCGCGCAGCAACCGTCGGGCGACGACCCGGGGGCCAAAAACCCGGCGACGACGGCGCTCTGGATGGGGCGTGACCTCCTGCCTCCAACCTCCTTCCTTTTTGAGCAGGTGTGACGCCGCGCGAGCGACGCTCCGAGATCGCCCGAGATAGCGCGGCGCGGCCCCGAGATCGCCCGAGATAGCGCGAGATCGCCCGAGATAGCGCGGCGCGGCCCCGAGATCGCCCGAGATAGCGCGAGATCGCCCGAGATCGCGCGGCGCGGCCCGGGGCGGGGTGGATGGGTTGGGAGCGAGGGGGCGGAAGTGATCAGTGCGGTAGAGGGTCAGCTCGAGGCGCGTGAGCCGGACTTGTGAGCCGGACCACCCCCTCTTGTTCTCTGCGTTGTTGAGCCAGGACTCAACATACTCGGGCTGTTGCCATCCCAAACTGTCACTCCCCTTTCTCCCGGCCGGGGTGGGGCGCGCGCGGGGGCGGCGGGTGTGAGGGATGTCTGTGAGCCCGAGAGCGATATGCCATGTCCGCCTTGCGTGTTTTCATAACATCGAAGGCTAAGCTCAAAAGAAATTGCGCGCCCAGCCGGTCTGACGCGCTGGAACTCGGCCGCTCTGTCCTGCCGACTCTGTCCTGCCGACGCACGCCGAGGTACAGCCTCGTGATCGAGCACACGGAAGCCGTTCAGCGCCCCCCGCGAGCCGGACTGACGCTGGAACTCGGCCACATCGCGACCACCCTCCCCTTTCCGTTGTCGTTGTGCCGGACATTGCGTTGCTATGTTCAGCCTCTTCACCCTCTGCCACCTCGCCGCCACGTCTCCGCACAAGACGGTTTGCGACGGACGAGCGTGCCGTCCGGGCGAGGGAAATGCCCAGGGCATCACACACGGCTCAAACCCATACGATATCCGAGGCGGGTCCCTCAAGTTGAACCCTCACGAGCCGGACCCCGCCTCGCCGCTGTACGCACCGCTCGCGGCCGCGGCGAAAGATGCTGCTTCCAAAGGACTAGTGTACATGTGCGCCGCCGATTATGACTTCCGCGAGATCGCGAGCAATTGGATGCGAGCATTCGTGAGGCTCGGCCTAAAGAATGCTCTCGTGTACGCTCTCGACGCCGAGGCGCACGCGCACCTGACAGCGCGAGGCGTTCGCAGCGTCGACGGCTCGCTTGCCATGGCCGACTTCAATCGCACGCGGCTGGCGAGGCACATTCAGCGAGCAGAGGCGGAGCGGCACCTCGCCGCCGCCGCCGTGGCGGCGAGCGGCGTCGACGTGCTCCTGATGGACTGCTCTCACGTGCTGCTGCGCGACGCGGCACCGCTGCTACACGAGGCTGCGCATTCGGTCGACGTGAGCGTCCCTCGCGGCAACTGCGACGGCAGGACGACGCCTCGCTCGCCGGCGGGCTGCAACCCGAACTGGCTCGCCGCCCCGCCCCGCACGGGTAGCCTCCGTCAGCGCGACACGCGGCTCGTCCTCCCGCCAGGTCGCTCGTCTGGCTGCGCGGCGCGGGCAGCGCCGAGCAGCGCAGCCGCGCCGTGGCGCACCAGGTGGCGGGCGTGCGGCTCGGGATGGTTGACTTCTACCTGCGCTGGTGGAACGGGGCGCACTGCATCCTCAACGGCTTCGGGAAGCTCTTCTCCAACAGCAGGCCCAGCCTCGACGACGCGGCGGCGGGGAGCACCGCCGTCGTGACGATGCCGGGCGGCCCTGCCGGCGGGACCCGCGTCGGCCTGCTGCCGCTCTCCTTCTTCGACTCGCCCCTCCTGTACGGCCAGCAGAAGCGGAGCGGCGCGGCCATCGAACGCGCCGCCAAGCCGGCGCAGAGAGACCGCCTGCGGCTCGACCGGCGCGGCTCCCTCCATCCCTCTCTCCCTGTCTCCCCCCCCCCCCCCCCCCGGCCCGCCTAGCTCACCTCGCGAGACGGTCTGACCTCCCCCGCCTCCCGGCCCGCGTCCCCTCTCCAGCTATGACGAGCAGGACTTCGTCGAGCTCGTCTCGGCGATGAAGGAGAACGGGCTCTGGTTCCTGTGAGGCGCTGCGGCTTGGCGCCTGGATGTCACACTCGAGTGGCCAAACGGCGAGCCGAGGGCCGAGTCCGTCAGTCCGAGGGGTCCGCGCGCCGCGGCTCTCGCTTGCCGCTGGGCCGGTGTTTTTCTGTGCGGCCTGTGCGCGCTCTAGCCCAGGTGCCAGGCCAGGCGTGGGCACAGCGCGCGCTCCAGGGCTGTCGAGAGAGCTGACGGTCAGCCTGACCCGCAGCTCCTCTGACTCACTCTCAAAGAGCGGGAACTGTGACAAGAGTCACTCGCTTGCTTTTTTTTCGCTCCAGTCCTGCGGATCTTCATAGTAGACCGGAGGGCTACGAAGCCTTTCACACTCCAAGGGGCTGGACAAGAGAGCACACTAATCACTATACGGCTTTAATATAAAGTATTGGCTGAGGCGGTGGCGCCGGTGGGGAGGAAATCTCAGGTATCATAAGAGTACAATCATCAGACATCACGCGTCTCACATGGTGTTTAATACGTACACTCAAAATAGTAATAGAGAAAACCGCTTCGCGCTCAATACAGCAGCTTTTTGCAGCTCTTTGCGCCGCAGAGACATGGCATGGTCTTGCCCGGCACGTCCACATACCCGTAGTCGTAGCAGAGCTCCACGCGAGGCGGGATGTCCACGAGGGCGAAGAAGGCTATCCTGGGCAGCCGCACGTGGTGGTCGCAAAACACGCGCTGCTTGAAGACGTTCGGCTCGCATGAGTGGTTGAGGAAGCGGCCTGGGCAAGGGGGGAGGCCGGGAGCTGCGAGTGTGGCTGTCCGGCGGTCGGGACAGCGGTGGTGGCGAGGGGAAGCGCGGGCGGGCGTGGGCGGCGTAGCCAGGCGAGGGGTGGGCCGCGCGCCGACGTTCGAGAACTTGGTCGCGTCGATGCACATGTGGACCTGTTCACAGCAGCAGGTGTGAAGAGACGCCGTTCATACCTCGTCCATGTCGTGCGTCGATGCACATGTGGACCGCATCCCTGCCGTTTCCGTACACGTCCATCAGCCGACTCATCTTTTGGTTATCGTACCGGATGCCTCGGCTCTCCGCCTCGTCGTCGGAGATGTACTCGCCGACGTACTCGCAGACGAAGGAGCCGCGCGGGATCAGCTCGGGGCTGCGGATGCCCCACCCCTTGGAGATGCGGCCGACGGGCGGGCAGCGGAACACCTGACTCGCAGCAGACAGTGAGCAGAGGCGGCCTCCACGCGGGGCCAAGCGACACAGCGGAACGCCTCGAGCCGGAAGCGCGGCCCGTACTGCACCAGCCGGTTGTCGCAGCCCGGACGGCACATGCTCTCGAGGCAGCACTCCCAAATCGACTCGACGGTGTGCGGCGCGAAGCGTAGCCGGCCGTGCTGGTCGTAGTTTGGCTCGCCGCCGCCGCCGCCGCCGCCGCAACCGCCGCCGCCGCCGCCTCCCCTCAGCCTCGGGCAGAGCCAGGCGCCGAGCTGTGGCCCGCCCACCAACAGCCGGAGCGACTCGCTCACCACGCACTGCGTCACGTACCTAGACACTTCGTAGACACTTCGTAGACACTTCCTAGACAGCTAGACAGCACTGCGTCACGCACGTGAAGACGGGCGCGGGCTCGTCGTCCGCGCTGTTGAAGAGGGCAATTGGCTGCGCCTCGCGGCCGCGCGAGATGTCGGCGCAGAGGGCGGTGTCGCCGGGGAGGAAGGGGAGCGGAGCGGCCGGCGCGGCCGGGCTGCGCACGACGAGGACCTGGCTGGCGAGCGGGAAGAAGGGGTAGGCCAGCCTACCAGACAGGCTCGGCACGGGACGTGTCGAGGACGCGTCCGATGCCGGGGGAGAGGAGGCGGGCGTCGCGCTTGTGGTTCTGCGCGGCGGGCAGTGGGATGCCCCCGGCCGCGTCCGCGGCCGGCGCGTGCTCCCCCTCCCACACGACACGGCGCAGCTCGAGGTCGTCGCCGCCTACGGGACATGGGGAGATATGGGGAGATATGGGGAGATATGGGGAGGTCGTCGCCGCCTACGGGACGGGCTCCGAGGGGGTGGCTCGGGGCGACGGGGTTTGGGGAGCCCGCGAGGCGTGAGAGGGTGGTGTTGCGGCCCTCGAGGCCGAGCTCGGAGGCGAGCTGGCGGCGCAGCTGAAAGAGGGTCGTGCCGGGGGAGAGGAGCAGCACCCCCGCCACCCCGTCCGCGCTCGCAGCCTCGCGAAAGACGATCAGCTCCTACAGGCCCCGCCTCCGGGACGCCTCAAAGACGCTTCCGAGAAGGCCGGCGCACCCCCGCTGGGTTGGGACAGCTCCTGGAAGTGGCGCATATCGGGCGCGCGCTCGAGGAACCGGTCGGCGTACACGCCTGCAGGAAGGTGCCGAACGGGTGCCGAGAAAGTGCCGAGGCGCCCCAAGAGGGAAGCGGCCGGTGCGCGCGCCCGTGATCTCGGGGTGGAGCCGCTGTCGCCGTTTGAACTCCTCGAAGCGCTGCTCCTTGGACACCACCCGCTCGCGCTTGGCGCCCGCGAGCCGCACCTCCTCCGAGAACAACCCGCCGCCGCCGCCGCCGCCCGGCTCGGCGGCCGCGGCCAGCTCGCCTCCCGCCTCGCCGCCGCCGCCGCCGTCGGCGTCGTCGGGCGCGGCGGCGAGCGCGCTGGTGGTGCTGGAGAGGTCGTCGCTGGCGTCGGTCGAACGCGCGCCCTTGGCCGGCAGCCTAGAAGGTTCGTAGAAGGTTCGTAGAAGGTTCCTAGAAGGGTCGAGCGCGCGCACTTGGCCGGCAGCCGCAGCAGCGCGTCCGTGAGCGGCACGCCCAGCGCGGCGCAGATGCTCTCGCGCAGCTCGCGCAGCTCGGCGCCTGCGCCCTCGGCGCCGCCCGCGATGGCGATGCAATCCTGAGCCATGTCGGCTAGGCCTGCGTACCTACGGACGTGTCGTGGACGCGTCTCGTGGGCGCGTCCAGGGACGTGTCGGGTGCGCGAGGCTCCGCCGCGTCACCCGAACGAGTCGATCGTGCTCCGAACCTGCGCCAGCCTCCTCGCCCCGAGCCGCTCGAGCTGCTCGCCCGCCCGCGACGTGAGCAGCTGCTCATACCTACACGGCAGGCGGGGGACAGCGTGGGGCCACGTGTTTTTCTTTTGCGCCCTCCGCACACGCAGCGCCGCGGCGCCGCTCCACGAGCGTGCTGTGCGCGCCGAAGCGCGCCCAGTGCATCGCGTCCTCCAGCTCGCGCCTAGAGGGTTCCTGGAAGGCTCCTGGAAGGCTCCTGGAAGGCTCCCATCGCGTCCTCCGGCGCGCGCAGCGACTGCTTCACGTCGGCCGCGCTGTTCTGGCGGAGCAGCCTCGCGCGCCACTCATTGCCCGCGCTCCAGCGCGCCTCGAAGGCGCACGGCAGTAGGAAGCGCTCGAGCGCGAGCAGCTGCTGCACCACGCACCCGGCGTCCCCCGCCGCGCACCTATACCGTGAGCGAGGTGCGACGCCGCCGTGAAGACGCGCCGTGGACGTGTCGCGTCGCCCTCTCTCTCCGCCTCGCACGTCTTGCGCTCCCACGCGGCGCGCTTGGACTGCCACGCGGAGGAGACGGCGGTCCAGGGGATGTACGTCTCGAGCTCGAGCAAGTCCTGCTTCAGCCTCCTCACGCTCTGCTCCGTGCTCGCCTTGCCGCCGGCTTGCACGCCCTTGCCGCCGGGCGTGCTCTCTCTGCTCGTCGCCGCCTTTGCGCTCGCGCCGCCGCTCGGGCTGGCCTTGGCCGGTTGGCTGGCCTTGGCCGCCTTGCCCGACCCCTTGGAGCTTACGCTGGAAGACGCGCCGCGGTGCTGCGCGCCTGTGCCGGCAGGAGGGGCGGGCCGGAGCTACGTCGGGCCGGGGCGGAGGCGGTTAGGGCGACGTTACCGGCGCGAGGTGGAGGGTATGGGGTGAGGGGAGCAGCGCGCCGTTTGCGCTCAGCGCGCGGGCCTGGGCCTGCTTGAGCCACTCGGCAACCTTTGCGTCCCAGTGGGGGGACGGCGACCTGCGACCGCGTGACGACGGGACCGTTTCAGCGTCAGCGGGGCGAGGTAAGTGGGAAGTTGGACGTTGGGACCGCACACGTCGTCGTGAGCCACGAAGATAGCTGCGGCTTGGTCATCCCAACCGCCTTGCAAACCTATACAAGGGTTGAGGCTGTGCGCTGTCGTGCGTGGCAAGTGGCGCGGAGACACGTGCTTCCGCTTTGCCGATTGCGGGTTAATGTCTCCGAGGTCCAGCGACGACTGCACTGCCTGCTTCATGAGGCGCAGGGCCTCGGAGACGCTCGGGGCTATGTCCTGCTGTCGAGTCCGCGAGGTCATCGCCCGTCAAAACAGGTAACAGCTCGAGTCGGGGAGTCCCGGGGGGCCCCCAAGCTTGCCAGAAGAATTCTATGCGGCTTTCTGTTTTCTTTCTTTCTTTTACACAGGACTGGATTTTACGAACGAGGGCACGGGACTGGTGACGCAGAAAAGAATTCCACCATGACATACCACGAAGAATTACGCGCTCGTCACGTTGAGCCCTGGATAGGGTCGATTCCGCACGGTAGTTGGTACGGGACCCCATGTTACAGTGTGTTCCGCGTAATCTCTTCTACAGATAGGAAGAGAATTGATACATGAAACAAGAAGCGCTTCACACACACACGCCGCTTGGCTGACGTTGTAGGTTGTTCTCCGAGCTGGCGGTGTGCCGCCGGGAAGTCAAGCTCGGAGCTGGCGCAGTGTCCGCCGGGGCCCAAGAGGGCAACCCTGTCGCGATCGATGCCGCCCGAGCGAGAAGTACACCTGTCTGTGCCATTGAAGCCGTGGTGGCGGCGCGACATCCATAATTTTATCACTCGCACTAGGCGGCGGCGGCGCTGGCGGCCGCCGTCTCCTGCGAGTAATAAAAGTATGCCGCGCCCACCACCGCGACCAGCACCGACACGAGGATGAGCGGCATCGCGCCGCCGCCCTCGCCGCTGCCGCCGCCGCCACCCTTGCTGGTGCTCCCCACGCGTTCGCTCGGCGCGAGCTCGCCCACCTCGAATTTGTCCAGCTGCTTGCGCGCGTCCCTCGAGTGGCCCACATCCTCGAAGTCCTCCGTCGCATTCTGGCCCGCCCTGTCCATGAGCACCTCCTCGCCGCCAGGGTGATCGTCCAGGTACTTGGTGACATTGTACACCTTGTCGTGGATCACCATCCAGACGTCTTCCTGGGTGTTGTGGCTCTCCACGTCAGCCATGGACCTGCGCGCGCGGGCCGGGACGGCCGCAGGTTTGGCGCGGAGCCCCGCCGACGCAGCGCGCAGACAGCGCGGCAGCGGTGTGGCGGCGGCGAGCAGCAGCAGCGCCGAGGAGCGGGAGACGGGCGCGCGCGCGCGCTCACATGAAGGGGCGGCCCTTGCTGTCCTCGGTCGGCTCGGGCTCGGGCTCGGTGGCCTGATCGGACGCCATGAATCTTCAGAGGACCTTGCGACGCAACAAAATGCTCGCGGGCGACACACACCACACATGCACAGACACACAGCCCCTTCCCCTCCCCCCTCAAGGGCGAGGACACGCACAGGCCGCACCTCTAGTGAGGCCCGCATAGTATGTGGGAGACTCGTGCCGCCGCCCCTGCCACCCCTGTGTCAGTGTGCCTGTGGTAGTGAGAGACTGCCAGCGACAAGCTGGAGGCAGGTCGCTAGACTGAGATGAGACCGCCAGTGGATGTGGGAGTCCACCAGCCCTGGCTGGTGACAGCTGGTGACAGCTACTCACAGCTGATGATAGCTGGTGACAGCTGGTGACAGGTAGGTTGTCACTGTTGCTGTCGCGTTTGCTGTCATGACAGCTCCCAGCTGTTGTGACAGCGTCTAACGGTCATGACCAGCGGCTAACCGTCATGAAGTGAAGTTTCCACAGTCTCTGAGGGTGCACTTGGAGTGGGTTGTCCGTTTTCTTGATGTTAATTTATCAAGACTGTCTTCTGTGTGGGAGCAGCGTACAAGGTACATAATGGGTTAACTGTGGCTAATGCCGCGCCTGTGACCGCGACTGAGTCTGGCTGGGGAAGGGGTGAGCCCTTCAGGGAGGGTGCAGTGTGTAGAGAGGAGGAGGGAGAGGGCGAGCCAGTAGAGCTGTGCCCTGTGCGGCGTTCAAGCCCCCCCCCCCGGGCGCCCACGCTCACCGCATGCGGCGTGTCCCCACACACAAACGGCAAGGCAGCTGTGCGGCGGACGCCTCACGGGGGGACCTTCCTGATACAAGAAAAATGCCGTGCTGACGCGCCCATCCCACTGGGTTTTGTCTGTTTCCCTTCTCCCATCCCTCGTTTGGCGTGACCGTTATCTTTCTTTCTTTTTGCCGAGCAAAATAGGATCCAAGGCGGGATGTGGAGAGAGAGAGATTTTTAGCAATTGGATGTGGTGAAAAGGATGCTTGAGAGACAGGAGAGGGAGCGACAGGACGGAAGTCTCGCGGGGAGCGAACGACTTCTCCCCCGCGCCGGACGCCGTGATGGGGGTGAAGGTGAACTCCCGGTGCTGGCGGTCGGAAGGCAGGTGGTAGAGTCGTCAGCGCAAAGGGTGACTAAGTCAGCTGCGCACGCAGCAGAGCCAGCGAAACACTCCAACAAAACTGCGCAGGAGCCGTCACCCTGACCCTCTCCAAGAATGCTGCGAAATAAATCAACATCGAGGGCACCGGCCGAGGTCATGCTGGTGACAGCCGATGGCGAAAAGCCGCTTGCGATCAGGACGCAGACGCAAGACAAGATTTGATTACGGCTGCATGTTCCAACCTGGGGGAGCGCGCCGGAAAAGGTTAGAGCCGTGGCACGGCAGGATGAGTCGGCGCACACAGAGGTGTACGCTTGGTCGTATCTGGCCGTGTCCGCACGACCCCACGCGATGGCCCAGAGGTCTCGCATGCACGCGCCCGCGGCGCGCCCAGTGATGGCGAGAAGAACCAGGCATGCGAGTTTTGTCATAGCTTCGTGGCAGAGCGTCACGCAACTTTCCGGCAAAGGCGGACGGGAGCGTGCGTCCTCCATAAACAAGAAAAATTCTGGCCCGTAACCCGATCCCGATCATCCGGCCCGCCTGTCATAGCGCGGTATTCCATGCGCGTGCCCGCCGTGCATTGCTCTTCAGTGGGGGGACTGCGAGATGGTCGCCGTCTTTGGCAAGGTCAAGAAGCAGAAGGCGCCGCGTGCCGCAGGCGAGACGGCCGAGCTGCGGCAGATGGAGTCGCTGGAGGTGTGGGCCGCGTCGCTCAAGGCGAAGCAGCTGGCAGATCGGCGCGAATGGTCGCTCGAGGGGCTCTACTGGCTGGCGGTGCTCAAGGCACAAGGGGAAGGCGCACACGCTGGCCGAGGACATGGTCGTCAACACCGACACCATCCGCGTGGGCTATCTCGTGGTCAGGGCGCAGTGGCCTCAGGCTCGAGCAACGCGAGTGCGAGGGCAAGCTTCGCTCCTACACGCTGCTCGCGGCCGAGACGCTCATCATCGTGATACGTGAACCACATGGTGCGGCTGGCGGGCCTGCGCTTCTCGCCCTGCGGACCGCCAGCTGAGGAGCGCGCGAGAAGCTCTATTAAGTATTATATTGGCCTACAGACGCATTACTCGCTCGAGGCGTGAACCAGTCTTATTTTTGAGGTGTCGATTTGGTTATATGCAAAAATGTGTGGTCAGAGCGTTAATATGGCAAAAATTTCTTCGCCTCGGCGGGGCCGCTCGCCGCGGGGCTAGAGAGTGACTTTTGTCGATGTCGGCTAGAAGTGCTGCACCTTTTTGAGAATTTCACCCCCCTCGCCCCGCACCCCGCCGGCGTCGCGCTCTCTCAGTCCGGCCGCTCGCCGCCCACCCCGTTGCGCACCGTGTACGCGACTAGTAGCCCGAGCCAGTAGAGCTGCAGCGCGTTGAAGGCGCCCACGCTCACCGCGTGGGCCCACAGCGGGCCGCGCAGGCGGGCGGCGGCGGGCGAGGCGAGGAGCGGCGCGACCTCGGGGTAGAAGCGGCGCAGCGAGACGGCGGTGAAGAGGACGCCGCGCACGGCGACGAACGAGGCGGCGGCTGCCGCCTGGAACCCGTCCCGCAGCGCGCGGAACCGGCGCAGCAGCCGCTCTGCGCCGGGGAGGGCTCCCGGCTGCAACGACTCGAGCGTCCTCGCGGCGTGCGCAAAGTACTCGTGGGCGTTGAGCGGCAGCGTCGACGCCTCGATGAGGCCGAGGTAGAAGACGCCGTAGTAGATTGGCGCGAGCGCCATCGCGTTGAACGCGACGGCCGCCATCGCGAAGTGGTGCAGCAGCGAGTCGGGCCGGCGGAGCTGCTTGATCCAGATGGCGCACGGCAAGTCCCAGAGCACGAGCTCGCCAAAGAGCATCGCAGCGAGGAAGCGCGTCGTTCCGTCCGGAGCCAGGAAGCGCGCGGCAGGCTCGAGCGCCCAGCCGGCCGGACTGAGCCACGCGGCCGCGCCGACCGCGGTGGCGATCGCCATGAAAACGAGAGCGATGGCCTGGTGTGCGACGAATCCGGGCGACTCGGACAGCCACGGCCGTCCCTTGGCACGGCGGAGCAGCGCGACGAGGCCGAGCTGCGCCGCGACAGCGGCGCCGCCCGAAACGGCGGCGACGGCCCACACAGAGCCGGAGGTGGCCGTGGGCAGCGCGAGCAGCGCGAGCCGCGGCGGAGCGAGCCGCGGCGCGGCGCGGGCTAGCAGCAGCGGGGCGGAGGAGGCTGAGCAGGGAGGCGCGACCAGCATCCCCTTGTCGCGTCACACACACAGACACACCCCGCGCACGCTCCCTCGCACGACACTGGGCACGGGTCTCTGGCGCGCTGGCCCGGGCTGTACCCGGGTAGCACTAAAATCACGGCAAAGAGAATTTGCGCGCACGCGCTTCTTAGCTCCCCGGCCCTGGATGTGAGGTTGATGACTGCACTCCAAGTGCT
Organism: Emiliania huxleyi CCMP1516; assembly: GCF_000372725.1. NCBI lineage: Eukaryota > Haptophyta > Isochrysidales > Noelaerhabdaceae > Emiliania > Emiliania huxleyi. The sequence goes on along the minus strand of NW_005202427.1, from coordinate 452,985 downwards.
CCAAGTTCGGACATGGAATAAGGACCGCTGGAAAACCGTTTCGCAATGCGCGACATTGCACTCCTCCGTGCCGCTCGCTCGCCGCTGCGCGGGACATGGGCGCCGATGCGGCTCGCGCTCACTCGGCCTGCCTCCGCCTCGCGGCTCGCTGAGCACGCCGTGGGTCCGCGCGTCCGCCTCGTGCAGCGCTGCCCGCTCGTTGCGCTGCACAAAGCTGCGAGAAGCACAGGGGGACCTCCTGAGCTGGAACATTGTGCAGCGCGGCTGCGAGAGCCTGTCTGCTAAAAAAAGAAAGAAAAGGACAACCCAGGGGAGGGATGGGGAGGACGGCACGCCGCCACCACACGGGGATTTTAAGGAGAGGGGTGTGATGCGCTAGCTGTCGCCACCCTTGGGCGTCCGCCTCTTCCTCTCTCTTCGCAGTCTCTCGCCGCTTCTCGCTGCAACCTTCATGCCACCTCGCGGTCGTCCCACTCTGCCGGCTAAATTCTTATTTTCGCACGCCAGGGCGGCTGGACGCGCACAACAACAACCTCGGAGCCGCCAAAGAGCGGCCAGCCTTCGCACCTATCGGACCTCCGCCATGGCCCTCACCTGCGGCCGAGCCCTCCTCGCGCTGCTCGCCGTCTACGTGGCGATCCTCTCGCACACGCTGCTCGAGCTCTTCTACCCATCGCCGTGCCGCGGTGCCGCCTGTCTGCAGCCGCTGCTGCGCAGCGGCGCCGCCGTCGACCTGCAGGCGCACATCGACGGGCGGCTCGTCTGGAGCGCAGCCGGTGTGAGCAGCGGCGCAGGCCTCGAGGACGTTGCGTTTGCTGTCCCGGTCCCGGCCGAGGTGCGGCTGGGCAGTCGAGAGGAGCTGCATCTCGACTTCTCCATCGCGCTCGCAGGTCAGCAGCAGCCAATCGCGCACGCCCGGGCGCTCCTCTGCGCGCGCCGCCAGCCGCGACGCCGCAGCACCGCCCGCATGCTGCTCGCCGAGCCAGCCGTCTCCTCCTCCACGCCTGGCTCCGCCACTTCCGACTCTGCCGCCGCCGCCGTCCCCGCCGCCTTCGCATCCAGCGAGCAGAGCGGCGTCGCGCCGCCGAACGAGCGGGGCGAGGTGCCGCACTACCTCTATGCGGCGGCGAGCCTCGAGCTGCGGCTGGTTGCCGACGAGACGCCGCACGCCGGGCCGGTGCTGCCGAGCGACGGGGCCGTGGTCGCGAACGGCGTGGACTGGTCTCGGCGCGTGTACGCGCCTCGGCTGTACGTCGACGAGCTCGGCCTGCTGGGCAAGCACGCGCTGCCTCTCTCGAGCGACGTGGGCAAGGAGCCTCCTCGGCTGCGGCTGCGGCTGCTGCCCATCTCCCTCGGTCGGTACCGCGCCACGCGCCAGCTGCACACGGCGCTTGGCGCGCTGCAGGCGGCCAGCGGGATGGAGGCAGTTTGACGCGCTGCGCGAGCTGTGCCTTCCCTGACCCTTCCCTGACCCTGGCTCTGAACCTTCCTGTAGGCCGAGTTCGACGAGCTACGCGAGCTGCTCTCCGAGAAGCGCCTCTACCGCTTCGCGCTGATGCAGCTGATCGGGCTGCTGCACGTCGTCTTTGACGCGCTCGCCTTCCGGAACGACGTCGGCTTCTGGAAGGGGCGGGAGGACCTGAGGGGCCTGTCCTCGCGCGGCGTCATCTTCAACGCGGGCTCCACGCTCGTCATCTTCCTCTACCTGCTCGACGGCGACGGCGTCAACTCGATCGTCCTCGCTACCTACGCCTTCTCCACCGCCCTCGAGCTTTGGAAGCTGACCAAGGTGGTTGCGATGCGGCGGCGGGCGCGCGGCGCGGCCGCCGGCGCCGGCGGCGAGGGCGCGCGCGCCGAGGCGGCGACGGAGCGGTTCGACGAGGTTGCGACGCGGCACTTGACGTGGGGACTCGCGCCGCTGGTCGTCGGCTGGGCGCTGTACGCGCTGCTCCACTACCCGCACGCGTCGTGGCGCGCCGCTTCCCCGCCGTCCTCCCGCCAGCCCCGCCTCCGAGGGGGCGAGTCACCCACCCTTGGATTCTGCACCCTCTTGTCAGGTACAGCTGGCTGCTCGGCTCGCTGGCCGACGCGATCTACCTCTTCGGCTTCATCGCGATGACGCCACAGCTCTTCATCAACTACAAGGCGCCGAGAGGAGCCGAGAGGGCCCGAGATGGCCCGAGATCTCCCGAGATCCCCAGATCTTCTTCAGCCGCAAGGCGGTTCGCTGCTCAACCCCCCCCCGCCCTATCCAGGCCTCGGTCCCTCCCAGGGCATCCCCCTTCCCCGTGCCCCCGCCTGCGCCAGACCAGCCCCCTCGCTTCTGCCGTCGCCGAGGAAGTACACACGCCGTTTCGAGGCAGAGCTCCCCCGCCCCCCCTCGCGCCAGATGAAGAGCGTCGCCCACCTGCCGTGGCGCGTCCTCGCGTACAAGGCCTTCAACACCTTCATCGACGACGCCTTCGCGCTGATGGTCGCGATGCCGACCGCCCACCGCGTCGCCTGCCTGCGGGACGACCTCGTCTTCCTCGTCCTCCTCTACCAGCGCCGCCTCTACCCCGTGGACCGGAAGCGCGCCAATGAGTTCGGCATCGCGTACGAGCGGGACGAGGCGGACGTCGCTCCCGCGCAAGGGGAGGGCAGCGCGGGAGATGGGGCCGAGGAGGGGCCTGCTAGAGGGGTGGAAGCGGAGGGCGAGGTACCCACCCGCCTCCTCGACCTCCCCACGGAGCTCCTCGTGCGCGTCGTCTCTCGCTGCGACCCCGCCGACATCGCTCGCGTTGCGGCCGTCTCGCACATCTTCCACGCTTCGCTTGCGAAGGAAGGCATCCGCTTGTGGGCGCAAGAGCGCGGCTTCGAGCTGCCGGCGCCGCCAGCGGGCGAGAGCTGTGCCGTGCGGTGGCTGTGCTGTTCTGCGTTGCTGCGCGAGTCCAACCCGCCGGCGAGGGCGGCGGCAGGCGCTCGGCACAGCCTCTTCATCGACGGCGAGGGGCGGCTCTCGTCGTGCGGGGCGGCTGAGATCTGGAGGCCAGGACTGCTCGGTCACGGCGAGGGCGTGACGCGGCTCAACACGCCGACCCGCCTCCCGTCGACGCTGGGCGGCGAGCGCGCCGTGAGCGTGTCGGTTGGACCCTACCACAGCCTCGCCCTCACCGCCGACGGCAGCGCCTGGAGCTGGGGCTGGGGAGGCGGGGGCCGGTTGGGCCACGGCGACGAGCAGAGCCAGCTGCTGCCCAAGAAAGTCGAGGCCTTGGCTGATCAGCGCGTCGTCGCGGTCTCGGCGGGACTCGCACACAGCTTTGCCATCACCGCCGACGGGGCCGTGTGGAGCTGGGGCAGTGGAGCTTTTGGCCGGCCGGGCCACGGCGACCAGCAGAAACAGCTGCTGCCGAAAAAGGTCGAGGCTTTGGCAGGCCAGCGCGTGGTCGCTGTCTCGGCTGCAGACGGCCACATCCTCGCCATCACCGCCGACGGTGCCGTCTGGAGCTGGGGCTGGGGAGACGATGGCGTGCTGGGCCACGGCGACCGGCAGGACCAGTTGCTGCCAAAAAGGGTCGAGGCCTTTGCGGGTCGGCGCGTGGTCGCTGTGTCGGCTGCAGACCGCCACAGCCTCGCCCTCACCGCCGACGGCGCCGTCTGGAGCTGGGGTGGTGAAGGGGAAGGCTGGCTGGGCCACGGCGGCGGGCAGCGCCAGCTGCTGCCGAAGAAGGTCGAGGCTTTGGCTCAACAGCGTGTCCTCGCAGTGTCTGCTGGATTGGCTCACAGCCTCGCCCTCACCGCCGACAGCGCCGTCTGGAGCTGGGGCTGGGGAGGTTGTGGCCAGCTGGGCCACGGCGATGAGCAGCAGCAGCTGCTGCCAAAGAAGGTCGAGGCCTTTGCTGACCAGCGCGTTGTCGCTGTGTCGGCTGGAGTCCGCCACAGCCTCGCCCTCACCGGCGATGGGGCCGTCTTTACTTGGGGCGGGGGCGACACCGGCTGCCTAGGACACGGAGCTGACTCGAACCAGCTGCTGCCCAAGAAGGTCGACTTGTCGAGCGATAGCCGATAGAGCGATAACCGATAAATAAATAGAGCAGGCATCTCCCCGAGAGATGGGCGACGCACGAACACCGCAGAGGCGAGTGCCGTGCGATGGTGCCGGTACTCACCGCCGGTGTTCGCCGGATCACTGTCAGTCGTACTGTATCGGGTGTCGTTGGACGTTGCTGGAGCCCCTTCCGGTGGGCGAGTGCGAGGCTCACAGCGACGTGTACTTTGAGTCACTGCCTTCCCGGCGGTTTGGCTGTAGAGCCTCTACAACAAACTCTTACTACAGCAACATCGCGCTCTACATCGCTCTACAACGCACGCGCCTCGTCACGCGGCGGATGTAGAGCTCTACAGCCTGTACGGTACAGCTCTACAGCGCTCCAGAGCGCTCTACATCTCTACAGCTCTACAGCGCTCTACACTCTACATACATCCTCTACACCCTCCCTCAGTATCGCGCGCCTTGCGGGGGCGCGCGGAAAAGAGGAGCATCTTACTTAGCGCCATCGCCATGGTGCTGCAAGCAGCGCCGGGCCCCGGGCGACGACGACTTACCGCCTCCCGGCCCCCCTCGCTCGGCACACCTCCGCTGCTTAATAATTGTTTGACGACTCGAACCCGTGATGCGTGAATGCTTCCCCGGGTCAGCCTGCGAGCCACGTCGTTTTTTGCCGCAGCAAATTCGGGTCGGAGCGTAGCGGAGTGGGCCCCGAGTTTGAAAAAGGGCGACGGACGCTTGCGTCCTAGCCTCCAACAACGCCTCCCCGGCGCAGAGGGGCCCCCGGAGGGATGCTCAACCGCTCCACGCCGCTTGCGGCGAATCTATTCCCAGCTCGACCGCGCGTTTTTTTTTCACAGCCGACGAGGCCACACACACGGAACACAGCTTATATGTAAAGGGAGGTCCCGTGCCCTGCTGCTGAAAAAAGAATTCTTAAAATACAAGCCTCTCTCACAGCACACTGGCACGACAAGGGCGCGGACTGGCGCGCGAACTGGCAACCACACCGGCTCAAAGAAACCCTCATCCGCGCGTCGACGCGACAAGCACAAGCAACGCACACGCAGTCAGCTGCCCCTGGACGAAGATCGCGGCACGCTCCCTACCTTGGCCCAGGCCAAAACCATGGCCATGATCCTGGACCAGCCACACAAGATCCTCTGCTGCCAGTGCGCCGTCGTGATCGAGCCGAACGCGGTCAATATGTGCGTCAACTGTCTCCAGGAGCGCTACGACATCGGCGCAGGAGTATCGAAGCAGGTCCAGCAAAACACGTGCCGCGGCTGCAACCGGTTCGAGCGGCGGGACGGCAGCTGGGCGGAGGTGGACATGGAGTCCAAGGAGCTCCTCGCGCTGCTGCTCAAGAAGCCGCGCGGGCTGACGCAGGTCCGGCTCATCGACGCCTCGTATGTTTGGACCGAGCCTCACTCGCGTCGCATCAAGCTCAAGCTGACGGTGCAGCAGGAGGTGGTGGCGGGCGCGGTGCTGCAGCAGTCCTTCGTGGTGGAGTACGTCCTCGGCAACAAGCAGTGCGGCACCTGCCAGCGGCGAGAGGCCAAGGACACGTGGGTCGCCGTCTGCCAGGTGCCGGCAACCCCGCCTCTTGTCAGCGCCGCCAGTCGCACCGTGTCCGCGCTTCCAGCCGCACTTGGCCACCGCGCCTCGCACCGCACCCCCTCGTCGCAGCGCCCAACCGGCGCACTCCCCCCTCCCTCCGCTCGCTCGCTCCTCCAAATGCGCGCCGCTCTCTGCCGGTAGGTTCGGCAAAAGGTGGAGCACAAGCGGACGTTCTTCTGGATCGAGCAGCTCATCCTCAAGCACCGCGCGCACACGGACGCGATCAACATCGTCGAGCGGCGCGACGGGCTCGACTTCTTCTACGAGGCGCGCTCGCACGCCGAGAAGATGACCGCCTTCCTGCAGGGCGTCGCGCCGACCCGGTACAAGACATCCAAGCAGCTCATCTCGACCGACACGCACACGGGGAAGGGGCGGTACAAGTTCACCTACTCGGTGGAGCTGCTGCCAATCTGCCGCGGCGACGCGCTCTGGCTGCCGGCGAGCACGGCGGCGACGGTGGGGCAGGTTCCGCGCTTCATGCTTTGCAACAAGGCGCGTCCCGGCTGGGGAGATATGGCGAGATATGGCGAGATATGGCGAGATATGGCGAGATATGGGCACCGCCCCGAGGCGAGCCTGCGGTAGAGGGTCAGCCCACCCGACGGCTGTGCGCGTGACCAGCGCCGCGCCACCCCCTCGGCCCTGTGGGGAGAGAACGCGGCCTATGAGCTAGCCCTCGGGAGATATGGCGAGATATGGCGAGATATGGCGAGATGGTCCGTGAGCTAGCCCTCGATGAGCGGGGCGGGTCGGTGCACAGGTGTCCAACATCGTCCACCTCATCGACCCAAAGACGATGCGCACCGCCGAGCTGCTCCCGCTCACATTTTGGAAGAAGCAGTTCGCGTCCGCCCTCACCCGCTCCTGCCTGGCCGAGTTCGTCGTCCTCGATCTCGAGATCGAGGCGCCGCGCGAGCGGCAGCGCGGCGGCGGCGGCGGCGGCGGCGGCGGCGGCGGCGGCGGCGGCGGCAAGAAGAAGAAGCGCTCCTCGAGCGACGCGCCGGTTGACGGGCCCTCGCGCGAGCCGACTTGCCTCGCCGAGGTGACTGTCGCGCGGCGCGACGACTTCGGAGCAAACGACACGACGGTGCGCACGCTGACGCACCTCGGCAACGTGCTTCGCGTGGGCGACTTTGTGTGGGGCTACGCGGTCAGCGGGTCCACGCTGCCGAGCGAGCTGTCCGAGCATGAGTGTGGCCAGCTGCCCGAGGTGCTGCTCGTCAGGAAGGATGAGGTATCACTAGTTGTGAATGAGGAATGAGGTGTGAATGACTGATTAGGTACTGCTCGTCAAGAAGAGCTACTCCGAGCGGCGGAGGAAGCCGCGCCGGCGCGCGTGGAAGCTGCAGTCCCTCGCCAAGGAGCAGGAGGAGTCCGAGTGGACGGCGCAGCGCGGCCGTAAGCTCGACACGTCGCAGTACGAGCACGAGTACGAGGAGTTCATGCAGGATCTCGAGGAGGACCCGGAGATGCGTGCCCAGATCAACCTCTACCGCGACCCGGAGGCCGACCGGCGCGCGGCGGCGGCGGCGGCGCAGGCGGCGGCCTCGGGCGCGGCGAGCGGCGGCGACGCCGACGGCGAGGGCGAGGAGGCGGAGGACGACGACTTCCCCGATGTCGGCCTCGAGGAGCTGCTCGACGAGCTCACGCTCGGCGCGGACGAGCCGGAGGCGGACGCGCTGCCCGACGAGCAGGTCGCGTCGGTGGCGGGCGCCTTTGCGGGCCCGTCGGGCCCGGTGCAGCAGTTCTCGCTGCCCGAGGGCAACAAGGTCAAGTACTCCTTCCTGTGAGCGTCTGTGGCCACGGCGTGATGAACTCTCTTGCGGTGTGTGGGGAGGTCTGATGAGACACTGAGAGTGACCCCGGCATGCCGGCCGAGAGAGCGGGCTGGTAATTGTGTAACTGGCACAGTGTGGCGGTGCTGCATGCTGGGCTGCCGGCTGCTCCGCACACTGACAACAATTAACGTATAACGACCAGAATCATAACGTTTTGCAGTGTCCAGTGAGTGGCAGTGCCCTGCGCTGTAAAACCTAAAACCGGCCACATTCGGGGGTGGAGAGCGTGGCTGGGGTGGTCGCCCCCCCCCCGCACTCTCCAAAACTGTAAACTCACCCCCCCCCCCTTCCACCCTACACAAGTGAGGCCACAAAAAGGAGAGAGGACTTAAAAGTATTAACATGCAGAAGTTCAGGGAGAGCGACACTAGTCCCAACGATGGGGGCTACACACCGCGACGGCGACGCAGCGGCAGGCCAGCTAGGGCTGCGGCTGGGGAGCAGGGGAGAAGGACATCTAGAGGCCAGACAGTGAGGTCCCTCCCTGACTTCCATGCCACTTCGGTAGAGAGCACTTTCGCGGCGAGCGGCCCGCCACCGCCTCCGCGCACCGCCGCTATGCCGCTGCCGCCCCGCTGCCACTGCCGCCGAAAAGACGAACGGCAGCAGTCACACGAGGTAGACACACCCGTTGTCCGCGTCAGTCACCCAAATGTCTCCCGCGCGCGAACACGCGACACTGAGCCACGACCAGAGCCCGAGCTCAGGCTGGTGCCTTCCGGTGCCAAGCAGCTCGTCGCACAGCGAGGCGACGTGCGTGCACACCGGCTCGCCGCCGTCGCGCCGCGCCACGCGGAAGACGGAGACGCACATCGCCCCCGCCTCGGCGACGAGCAAGAAGACGCCGCTCGAGGTGCACTCCGGGGGACGGAGCACGGCGACGCCCGAAGGACGATCGAGCGGCCGGCCGCGTCTCGCCTGGCGCAGGCAGCCGCACGGCGCAACCTCGCCGCGGTTCGAGCCGGCCGCGAAGAAATGCACCTGATTGCTGTAGTAGTCGGCGACCGCGAGGAAGTGGTCGGCGACGCCGCCGCCGCCGCCGCCGCCGCCGAGCTCGAAGCGCACTATGTCCGACGGGCGGCTGAACCCGCCCGCGTCTATTCCGCCGCCCCCGTCTCCGCGGGCGAGGTAGCGCGCGGCGCCGGCAGGGTCGTCCACTCCCCACAGCACCACCCGAGAGTGGTTCCAGTCGGTACAGGCGAGCAGCCGGGCGGGCCGGTCAAGCCGCGGGGCGGCGCTCCACGCGTGCCACGTCGGCGGCAGCGCGCACAGCCCGTTCGGGTACGAGAGCATGGCCGAGCCGTCGTTGCCTCCGGCGGGGGTCACTCGACCGCTGCGCAGGCCGACCAGAACGACGCGGTGGGACGGGTTCGCCACGCCCGGCAGAGGCTGGCCAGTCTCGTTTTCGCCCTGCACCGTGACGGCGAAGGCCGGCTCTCCACCCCACGGGGCGGAACAGATGCCGCACGGGGCGCCGTCCACCGGAGCAGACCGCTCGAGCCGCGCGCCGTCCGGGCGCAGCGACACAAAGGCGACGGAGCGCCTGCCCGCGTCGCAGACGGCGACCAGCGGGTGCGGCTCTGCGGCGGAGCCAAAGAAGGCGGCTCGCTCCTCCGGCGCGCAGAGGCTCAGGACCGCTGTCGGAGCGGCGAAGAGCGACGCGGCGCTGCCGGCGCGCCGCGTGCGGTGCGCCGACGACGAGGCGACCTGGCAGCGCGGGCCGAGGTGAGGGCGGCCGAAGCGCCGCCCAGCCAGCTGCACGCGCCACGACTGCCTGGCCGCCCACGCGCCCTTGCGATCGACGCCGCACGCCGCGCAGCGCTGCCTCGCCGCCTCGCTGCTGGCCGCCTCGGCAGCCCGGCAGCAGCAGGCGAAGGAGCAGAGCGCCGCGGGTGGTAGAAGCAGCAGTGCCATGTGCAGCAGCTCCGGCTGCAGCGCAAAAAGCCGGCCGTCTGCGGCCTCGGCATCTACGGTGGCAGTCGCGGACGAGGCGGCGGCGGAGGCGGATGTGGTGATGGTAGTAGTTTCTATCCTCGCGTTGTCGACCATGCTGGCTCGGAAGCGTTCAGGCTCCCTGTGAGTACGATCCTGAGACCATGCGCATACCGAGATAGGCACCGCCGACACAGATGATGAGAGCTATCGCGAGAAGAAGACCGACAGAGGCGTCAGAGCGCCGGCGAGGCTGAGGGCCGTCGAGTCGGAACTCCTGGCCCGAGGAAGCGATGTACGGCATCCAAGCTCGGCCCGAGCTGCTCTCAGTACTCAAGACGAATCCGCGGACCCACCACGATAGCGCTAGAGTAGGGGCACTCCGGACGGGCCCTGTCCAGTTCCAGGCGAGGCGCCCGCTGCTGCGAGGCGTACGCTGCCCGTGCAACGCGCAAGAAAGAATAAATTTCAAGCCAGAGTGTTGCGCGCAACGACCGGCCACGCGAGGCCTTCGAGGGCTTCACGAGGCCTTTCACGAGGCCTTCACCCGCGTTCACCGCGTTCGTCTGAGACGCGTCCTCATCCCGACTCCTCTCGCGTCTATTGCCTCTGCCTCTTCTGTCCGTGCGTCAACCGTACAGCAGCTCACCGTTGGGCCTTATGGCTGACCTCATACGAGCCGCGTGCATTGGCGACGCCGAATTCACGGCATGTGCGGTGATGGCGGCGGTGCGGCATTGGCGGCGGCGGCGCGAGCGGCGTGCGGCGGCGGCGGCGAGGGTGATTGCGGCGATGCAGGAGGTGGCGAGAATGTGCTCGGCCATGAGTCATTTGTTCTCAGCCAAAGAGACGGACCAGTGCTGCGTTTGCTTCAGTGAGACCGCGGTCATCCACTGCAGCAACGCGCACGGCATGTGCGGTGAGTGCTTTCAGGGTTACGCGCACGACCTGCTCGAGCGCGGCCCCTCGGATCTGACGCAGCAGCACGAGGGACGAATTCCGTGCGTCTGCTATCCCGATGCTGCCGGCGGCTGCACAGCGAGTTTAGACAACCAATCCGTGGCAAGGTTCCTAAGTGCAGAGGACTACACGGTCTTTGATGCTCAGCGGAGCGGCGATATTCGCCGTCGGGTGTTCATGGAGATGAACGAGCGGCTGGTGGAGACCGTGCGAGAGATGGCCAACCGCTTGCAACAGAGTTCGCGGGGGATTAATAGGACTCTGCTCGCCCAGCAGCTTCGCGCCTCGATCCCGGGGGCTCGCATGTGTGGCCAATGCCGCTATGGACCGATCGAGCACTATGCGTGCTCAGCACTCACCACTCACCGGCGCGACGCGTACAACGGCAACGCATGCCCACGCTGCGGGTGGTTTGCTGCCGACATCAGTCAATGGCCAGCTTGGGATGGTAACGTGCCTGACGACGCAATCGACTCGACCAGCTTCGACCTTAGGCCAGCAGGCGGTGGGAGCTGTTCGCTCGAGCCGCGAGACGATGAAGCAATGGCACAGCGGATGCTCCGCGAGGAGCAGCGCAGGTTGCTACAAATCAACGAGGATCACGAGCTCGCACGACGCATTCAAGCTGGGCTTAATTGAAAGGATTGCGTTGCCCAACATGTGTCCTAAAGTGTAATGGTCTGTCTCCCTCGTATTATATATCTCTCTCTCTGAGGGATTTTTCTCCTGAGAGAGCGCGAGTTTGTGTTGTCAACACGTGTGGTAAAGAGACATACCCTATGTGATATACCGCTAGCGCAGTCTCGCCCACGGGCCCTGCCCGGCAGCCCCGCTTGACTTTGTCCGCCTCCGCCCGTCCCCCGCGCTCCATCTCGAGAGCACATCCAGCACCACGCTCCTCCGCAAGAAGAAATCTTGCGCGCACCGCATTGCTGACGCCTCCCCTCGCGCACGCAGAGAACACGACGCGCACCAAGCTAACCAGTCTAAACAGCAAAATTGCGAGGCTCGAGGGGGAAAAAACCCAAGGGGGGGTCAACCCCCCCCCCCCGGGGGGTGGGGCTTCCCCCCAAAGGGGGTAAAAAGGGGCCCCCCCACCCCCCCGTTTGGGGTTGCCGAAACCCGCCCAAGCCCCCCGGAAGGGAACCCCCCGGGGGGCCCGGGGGAACACCCCCTTTGCCCCCCTAAAAAAGGGAAAACTTGGGGCCCCCGGAACCAAATTTTTTCCAAAAAATTTTCCCCGGCTTTTGGATTTAGGTCCGGGTTTAAAACCCCCCCCCCCCCCACCCCCCCCCCGCCCCACCCACCCACCTTGCCCCCCCCCCCCCCCCCACCGCCGTCGAGGACGCCCTCGCACCGTTCGGGCTGGTGCAGGTCGTCGAGCTGCTACAGGCCTCGTCAGGTTCGGCTCCGGCTCAGGTCGTGGGGCATAGCTCATGTGTAAACGGGGTCTGGGGCGGGAGCCCCAGTGGCCCGCCGCAGGCGCCGATTTTTTGGGCGTTTCAAAAACAAAATGAGATAATTCTCATCAAATTAGGTGCCAGTAGGCTTGGCTGCAAAGGGGTTTTTATCTGACATATCAGCTGCGTCTCGACAGTCACGGCGTTGTGTGTCGTTTTCCACTTCGTCTATGCTGCCTTTTGTTAGTCGATAGTCGTACCATGAATGATCGAGAGCCTCTTCCCTTCGGAGAACGGAGAGCCAAGGGAAGGCACGCAAGACGAGCCAAACACATCCCTCACAAGTCACATGATCTCACATCCTCTCGCCCCCTCCAGCTCAGCGGCCGCGGCCTCCTCTACACCGCCCGCCGCCGCGGCTTCCACTGCCACCGCTGCCGCGCCCACCCTCGGGCTCGGCCCCGCCGTGACGCCGAACCGAATCCTCACTTGGTTCAGCTCCGCGAGAAGCCTGAGCATCCCCTCCTTGTCCAACTGCGCGGGCTTCTCACTTCCCCGGCGCCCACGCCTCGACCTTCTTGGGCAGCAGCTGGTTCGACAGGTCCTCTCCGTGGCCTAGGCCGCCGTGACGGCCCTGGCCCCAGGTAAAGACAGCGCCGTCGGCGGCGAGGGCGAGGCTGTGGCGGACCCCAGCCGACACAGCGACGACGCGCTGGCCAGCCAAGGCCTCGACCTTCTTGGGCAGCAGCTGCTGCTGCTGGTCGCCGTGGCCCAGCTGGCCTGAGGCTCCCCGGCCCCAGCTCCAGACGGCGCCGTCGGCGGTGAGGGCGAGGCTGTATTCGCCTCCAGCCGACACAGCGACGACGCACCGCCCAGCCAAGGCCTCGACCTTCTTGGGCTGCAGCTGGTCCTGCTCGTCGCCGTGGCCCAGCTTGCCTCGCCCTCCATAGCCCCAGCTCCAGACGCTGCCGTCGGCGGTGAGGGCGAGGCTGTGGCCCCATCCCGCCGACACGGTGACGACGCGCTGGTCAGCCAAGGCCTCGAGCTTCGTGGGCAGCAGCTGCTGCTGCTGGTCGCCGTGGCCCAGCTGGTCACTCACGTACCCTCGGCTGTACCAGTTGGCGGCGCTTTTCAGCTGCAGTGCGGGGCATCGCGCCGACTCGCCCTCACCAGCTGCCACAGTCGTGGCCACAGCACTGGTACACGTACCCTCGGCTGGTCATGCTGCGCACGCGGGCGAGGCGCCTCCTCCTCGCGGCCGACACGGCGGAGCACTCTCCGCTGCTGCAGGCGGCGCGCCAGGACGCCGAGCGCGACGCCGCGGCGAGGCGCCTGGCGGCGGCGCGCTGCGCGACGCCCAGCGTCGCCGCGCTCCGCGGCACTCTCGCTGTCTGCCAGGAGTGCCGCGGCGAGCTCTCCTTCGACGCCGCCGCCGCCGGCCCCGCACCTCCTGTCGAGCTGCGCAGCTCGGACTGCGCGCGATGCTTGCGCCTCGACATTGACAGCATGGTCGCGGCGCGCTGGCCAGACGCGGGCAAGGGGAGGGGGAGGCTTGTCGACCTCGAGCGCGCCCCACGTCTCTTCAACCCCCAGCGCCCCGGCTGACTACTGGCTACTGCGCGCACGCGCGCGCGTACTGATTCCGCAGTAGTACTGTGGAGACAATGCACGCCGGGAGGCGGACACGCCCCCACACGGGCGGGCATGTTGCAATATAGTACTACGCGCGCTGTTTGGGCGGTGATTTTTCTCGTACTGTCGCGCACATAATCAGCTCTTCAGTGCAGAGCCACAACGCACACCGTCGGAGAGGGCGAGGGGCGCGAGGCCGAGGGGGGCCGCCCCCGGTGCGGCGTTTGGCGGTGTCGCATTTTCCGGGGTGCATGTCAGGCCAACGGAGCCGCATCGTGCCGACACGCGCGAGCAGCGGCGTCGCTGGCCACCCGCACGCGACCCAAACATCAGAGGCGACGGTCGGCGCCCGGACATGAAGACAGCAGGCGGCGGAGCCCTCTGCTCAAACGCGCACTCGCGCCCCCGGCAGCGGCTGACGGCCGCGCGGCTCTGGAAGAGCGCACGCGTCGGGGCCCAACACGCACGAAGCTGATCGTCGCGGAGAGCCCGCCCCGCGAGCTTGTCCTGGACACCCAGCCCCTCCTGCAGGCGCGCCATCCCACGGCAGCAGCGGTCGCCGGCCAAGATATCGGTTCGTCGGTCGATCATCGAGAGGAGCATGGCGCGCCCCTCAGCAGCTGCCGCGGGCGAACCCGTGCGCGCGGAGAGCGCCCCAGGCAAGCTCGCCCTCGGCGCCCAGCCCCCGTGACAGGCGCGTCGCCCAGTCGCAGCAGCGGTCGCCGGCCAATAACTCGACTCGTCGAGCGGTACTTGAGGCGGGAAGTGCGCGCCCCTCGGCAGCTGGTGCGTACGGAGCGCAGGCATGCGAAGACCGACCCCGAAAAGCTCGTCCTCGGCGCCCAGCCCCTGTGACGCCCGGCTTGTTTTTGCGAACATATTTCGGCCGTGGGAGCTGCCAGAGATGTTCTCTCCGTGAACACCCCTTTGCAGAATTGTCATCAAAATCGAGCTCTCTAACTGCACACATTCTCGCTACGAGCTCTCGTTGAGCCTATAGCGGCGCCCGTATCGCCCACGCCCACATTCTTCTTCTTCTTCTTGCCCTTCTCGCCCTTGGCCCTTGCTGCACTTAGCCGCTCAACCTCCGCCAGCAGCAGCTCCTTGGCATGCCGCGCCGCCTCCATCTGCTTTGCTTCCCACTTGGAGCACTTTCTTGGAGTGCAGTTAGCAACCGCACATCCAGGGCCGGGGAGCTAAGAAGCGCACCCAGCGGGCCGGATGATTGGCATCGGGTTACGGGCAAGAAAGCCCTAGCCCTGGGGGTGCGCGTTCGCAGGGAAAGGGCCTTAAAGTAAACACGCTGCCGCTTCCTCTAAAGCCGAGATGGCGCCAGTTCCTGCGCAGTCCCCCACGACGGGACGCGTCTTGGATGGACATCGCGGTGACAGGTCCAGTTGGCGACGACGGCCAACATGACCATGAAGTGCACCGCCTTCCCGCTCGGCTCCGATCACCACGTGGTTCAGCTCACGCTGCCGTGCAGTGCCAAGCAGAAGGCCAGCCCCATCGCGTTCCACATCTGCCTGGACAACTCCGGGTCGATGGGCCGGCAGACGGAGGCCGCGAAGAATTCCTTTGCGCCGCTCGTCGATCAGGCCACTGCGCCTTGCAGTCTGACGGTGTTCGACTCGGCAGCCACGACGATGTCGACCTCGATCACCTCGGCTGAGGCAATGCGGAAGCTCGCGCTGCCACGGCAGGGCCAGACGAACATCAGCGCTGGCCTGAAGAACACGGTGGACATCGTGAAGAGGGCGCCGTCGCTCGTCCATCACGTCATCGTGCTGCTCTCGGACGGCGGGCACAACTGTGGGCCGCAGCCGTCGCGCGAGCTGCCGGACATGCGTGCTGCGCTGGTGCGGAGCGGGGCACGCGTCTCCTGCATCGTGGTTGGCGTAAGCGCGTCGAGCCAGACGCAACTGGGCATGCTGTGCAAGACGAGCCTCGAGACTGTGCCGATCGGCGGGCTGGCGCCCATCTACTTTTGCCGCACCACGTCCGAGATGGAGAAGACGCTGGACGCTCTGAAGAGCGGCGTGCGCTCGTGCCTTGGCGGGCGTGTCGTGACGCTCGCGTGCGGCGGCGACGAGGCGCAGGCGCGCTCGTGGCAGCTCGTCGAGAGCGCGGGGCGCTCGGTGCGCGCGATGGACGTGTATGCGGAGGAGGACGCGACGCTCACGCTGCTACTCACCGGCGGCGGCGGTGAGCAGCACGGCCCGCCGGCGCTGATGGTGGGCGGCGTGCGCTGCGCGGTGCAGTGCGTGCCCTTCGACGCGGCGGCGGCTGCAGCGGCGGTGAGTAAGCTGCTTGGTCAGCTGCGCGTCTCGCGCGTGGCGGGCTCCGCCGACACAGGTGCGGCCACCGCCTATCTCACCCGGCTGATTGCCGACGTGGAGGCCCAGAGCGCCGCAGAGGCAGCTGCGGCGAGCGGAGGCAACGACGGGCGTGTTGACTTTGTGCGGCTGGCTCCGGCGGAGCGCGTGCGGCTGAGCAAGCGACTGGTGGGCGCGCTGCACGCGGCGCGCGAGCTGCGCAACGAGCTGGCGGAGGTGACGGCCTTCGCAGCCGACTCGTCGGCGGCGCAGGCAGCCTTCCTCACCGGCGGCACGGCCAAGTATGCCGGCAAGGCGCTGCGCCGCGCGGGCACCGCGGCAGGCGCGCCGTTGCTGGAGGAGATCGTCACGAGCGTGAAGGAGGTGGGCGCCGCGATGCCGCATGCGCTGCGCGTCGACGCCGTCGCTCGCGCCCGCGCGCTCGCCGCCGCGCACGGCGACGGTGTGCTGCGGCGCTGCGCGGCTGGCGGCGGCGACGAAATCGAGGCGCTGCTGCGCGCACTGCTCGGCGACCAGAACGGTGGTGGTGGTGGATGCGGCGGCGGCGGAGGTCGAGCAGCTGCAGCGGCCGAGGCGGAGGCGATCGTGTCGGCGGCGGAGGACCAGCAGGCAAGCGCGCTGTCGCTCGCGGCGCTCGACGAGGCGCTGCCGGCGATGCTCGAGCGGTACGACCGCGGCGGCGGCGGCGGCGGCGTCGAGAGCTACCTCTCGCTGCTGACGCAGCCGCAGCAGCTCGGCGAGTGGTCGGGCGCGGCGGCGGCGCTCACGCACGAGGCGGAGTGCGAGTACGACGCGCTGATGTTCGTCGGCATGCACGGCGTGCCGCTCGGCATCCGCCGCAGCGACGCGACGCAGATGGACCCGTTCGCGATGCGCGTGGCGCGCGTGCTGCCGTCGCCCGTCGACACGGGCTCGCTGCTTTGCGCGCTGCAGTCGGGGCACGCCGTGCAGGCGCCCGAGGGCTGCGCGGTGGAGGACGTGCTGCCACTCGTCGACCCGCGCTGCCCGCGCGCGTCGCGCCTCGTGTGCACCTCGAAGCTGGCCGACACGCTCACCTCCGTGACGCTCACGCGCGACCTCTTCATGTACATGGGGGGCGAGCAGAAGGTCGCCCTCCACGCGCACGCGCTGCTTGCGCTCACCGCCGACGGTAGCAGCGGCGGCGGCCGCCGCGGCGGCGGCGCGATGGGCGAGGCCGAGGTGCGCCTCGCGCTGCGAGTGCTCTACTCGGTGCGAGCTCTGTGGGGCGTGCGGAAGTGCGCAGCCATCGCCGACAACAAGTACGCAACGCTGCTGCGCCAGTGGCTCGTGGAGTGGGGCGGGCTGACGGAGGCGGACGGCGTCTCGCACCCGGTGCAGCTGCTGCTCGCGCTGACTGCACTCGACTGGCCGACGACAGTGGGCGATGCGGCGGTGGGCGATGCGGCGGCGGGCGATGCGGCGGCGGGCGATGCTGCGGCGGGCGATGCGGCAGCGGGCGATGCGGCGGTGGGCGATGCGGCGGTGGGCGGGCTGAGTGTGCCGGCGATGCTAAACCTGTACAACGAGAGCCTCTCGCGTGCCGCACGCCGCCGGCTGCGCGCCGACACGGCTAGCAGCGAGCAGGCGGCGACGACGCGCCGCGCGCATGAGCTGCTGCGCGCCGCACTCGGCGTGAGTGCCGGCTCGGCGCCGCAGCCGACGGGCGTGGAGGACGACGAGCCGTCGGTCGAGGCGGTGCGCGAGGGCTGCTCGGGTGAGCACTCCCTCGCGGGGGCCGCGCCGCTCGCGGCGTTCGTCGAGGAGGAGCTCACGCCGCTCCGCCGCGCCGTGCGCTTCGCGACGGCGCTGCGCCGATCGCTCGCCGCGCGCGGCGGTTGGGCGTGGCTGATGGCGGCGCTCGAGGCGGACGCCACCGACGAGGTGGTCGCCGAGCTGGTGGGCGTGATGGCGCGGCCGCTCCCGCCGCTCGCCGTCGAGCTGCGTGTCGCGCCGCGCGACGCGCCGCGGCTGGCGGCGTGCATGGCGGCGCAGGCGCACCTGCACCACGTCGGCGCGGCGCGCGCGGCGGAGCTCGACGACGTGCGCGACGCGGCGACGCTGCGTGAGGTGGCGATCGAGCTGCGCATGGCCATATACCGGGAGGCGCTGCAGGATAAGATGAAGAAATGGGCGCTCGTCGCCGGAGACGTGACGTACGCACGCGCGAAGCGGATGAATGCGATGGAGTTCGACTCGTTCATCGGCGGGCACGCGCACGGTCTCTCGCGCGCGGCGTTCTGGGCGCTCGTACGCGTGATGGCACACGACCCAGAGCTTGAGGCACGCTTCCTGCGCAAGGCGAACCATGGGTTCGCGGGTTGGTACGTGGAGAACAGGGACGCCGACTTCATCGGCCGGGGCCAACGGAGTCGGCGTTAGCCGTAGGAAAGCCCGCACGGCAAACCCCTTGGAGTACAGTTGTTGTGTGCTAAGAGCACAGCATCTCGAAGTGTATCTTGTGTACATGTACATGTTGTTTCACATGCGACACAGCCACCACTATCTGTTACATGGCGGCCGCGACGCCAAGCTCCGCGAGACTATTGGCGCTGCTGCAGGCACTCACACAGCGCATAAGTGATAAGTGTGACGCAGCTGCAGCTCCGCTGGAAGGCATCGACGTACCAGTCTATCTCTTCTGGTGGCCACTTCTTTCTCCTTGTCGTATCCCTATGGCGCGTACCTGTTGCCGCGCGTGGCTCTAACTGCTGCTCGCACGGCTACCGCCGGCTATTAGGCCTACATCGCACTTTTTTTCGACATCACACGAGCTTTGCCGGCGGGTTTTCAGTGCAAGCGATGCGCTTTTTGGATCGTTTCACAGCGAAAACACCGCACTCGAGTGCCGCTAGGCAAACACCCCTCCTCGAGTGAGTGGGGAAAAGTCGCATTGTGCACGGAGCGAAGTGCATTGCCGTTCTTAACGGAGTCGCTTAGGCGGCTCCGGTGGTGTGCCGGTGATAGTACTAGCACGCGCCAGTTCGCACCTGTGTCGAGCCTGTGTGCTGAAAGAAAGAAAGAAAACACACAACCCAAGCGAGGGATGGGAGAACGGCACGCCGCCACCACACAGGGATTTTAAGGAGAGGAGTGTGGTGCGCTAGCCGTCGCCCACCCTGGGGAGTCTGCCTCTTCGTATCTCTTTTCGCAGTCTCTCGCCGCTTCTCGCTGCAACCTTCATGCCACCTCGCGGCCGTCCCACTCTCGTCGGTCTCTCCCTTGTCACTTCCTCCTCTGTCGCGTCGTTCTCTTCTGCCTCGTCCTGCGACGCCGCCGCCTGCCGGTCCCTTGTTCTCGCGGCTTCTTTCGCCTTGCGCAACTCCGTCCTCCTCGCGGCGTATCCTGGCCCCTCGAGTCTATCAAGCTCCCCTCGCGCAAGGACCACATTTCTGACTCCCACTCCGATCATTTGCCTACACGTCATGTTGTTGCTCAGGTCCACTCTCTCTTCGAACACTCGTGCCTCTACGGATGATGCTGGCGCTGGGGTCCCCTTCGGATGCATCGTGACATCTGACGACTGAATTTCCACTGGTTCGTCCTCCTCTGAGTCATCTTCCCCGTCCTCCTTCCGCTCGGCCCTTCGCTCGGTACGTTCGGTGTGGCTCACCCTCCATGCCGTGAACAGGCGCTTTATCCACCCTATATTCTTCTCTCGTTCCTCTGCCCGTGCCTTGGTCTTGTCGTTGTTTCGCACCCATGTCTGTATGGCAATCGAGGCTGCCTTCCCCACTACCTGTAGTTCACTCGTCACCTCTCCCGCGAGCTCCCTTCTCTTTCTTTCGGGTATGGAGTCCGTGAGTGCGGGTAGCGTGCAGGCAATCACGGGTGCTATTTTGTCGTACTCCTCTTCGGCGAGCGCCCCAAATCTAGACCCTTTCGCCTTTAAGGAGGCTGCCCTCGCTCGTCTCAGGAATGTGGCGGTGTCTTTTGAGTCCGGCGCCTCCCGTTCAACTCTTGCTGTCGCCCTCGCTGTGTGTTTGTCGAGCTTCCGCATGAAGTGACGCGCCTCTTCCTTATTTCCAGCGCAGCTGCCGCTCAGTATGTGCGCCAACGACGCCTGTGGTGGCTCACTGACACTGTCTTCTCGTGTCCAGTCGTCCCAGTCTTTCAGTTCCCCGCGTCTCCTCCTTGCCTCGCGCGCCTCTTTTGCGACCTCATCCCTAGCCGCTTTGCACGCTCTGCATCCCCAGAACGCACTTCTCGTGGCGGGGCCCCTCACTCCCCGTTTCTTTTCCCCCTCTAGAATACGCCTGTGGTGTGCCCCATGTGGCACCCCGACCTGTTGTCTCACCCTGGCCCCCAAGATCGTTTTGGTCGTCACATTGTGATCCCCGACGTCGTCAAATGTCGCCCGCCTGTCCTTCCCCCCGTTCTCGTCTGGTAATCTCATCTTATTATCCCATCGATGCTTGAGGCTGGCTACTGCCACTTCGCTCCACAACCGTCCCGCCACCCCTGCCGTGTGCGACCCCGGCCTCACTGTCTTTCGATATTGCTCGCACACCCACTCGTGCGCGCTCTTACACATGTGTCCGTATGTGCTGTGAGAGAGAGTTGTCTTGTTTAAATTCTTTTTCTCGAGCCTGCCGTACACTCCGCAGTGTCCGGCACCAGCGCCGGTGCCGCTTCGCCGCCGGAGTTGCCAGAGATGGGGGTTGCCGGAGCTGCCATCGTGGAGGCAGCGGAGACCGGCAAAGTGGGAAGACTTCCCCAAGCGGTTGGGAACGAGGCTGAGCAAGGCGACGAAGCGGCGCTGCTGGCGTGGCTTGACAGCGGCGGGCGGGTCAACGCGACTCGTGTGATAGGCGAAGTGAGCGGCGTCACCGCGCTGATGCTGACCGCTAACAGCGGCCACGAGCGGGTAATCGACTTGCTGCTGCAGCGCGGCGCGGAGATCGACAAGCAGAGCAGCAAAGGCGACACCGCGCTGATGTGCGCCGCCCGCTACGACCACGAGCGGGCGGTCGAGCTGCTGTTGCAGCACGGCGCGAATGCCAACCTGCAGGACAGCGACGGCACCACCGCGCTGATGAGCGCCGCCTCCTACGGCCACGAGCGGGTGGTCGACCTGCTGCTGCAGCACGGCGCGGAGATAAACTTGCAGGACAGCAACGGCAACACCGCGCTGATGGCTGCCGCCAAGCTAGTCCACGAGCGGGTGGTCGACGTGCTGTTGCAGCACAGGGCGGAGATCAACTTGCAGGACAGCAACGGTGGCACCGCGCTGATGCTCGCCGCCGTCTCCGCCCATCCCGCCGTCGTGCTCCGCCTGCTGCGGGCGGGCGCGGATACAAAGTTGCGCTCTGGGAACGGCAAGTCCGCGCTGCAGCTGGCCAAGGAGAACGGCCACAGCGCGTGCGTCGAGGCCTTCCGGCAGCACGTCGCGGAGGTGACTGCGGGCCAGCGCGAGGCGGCGGCGGGCGGCGCGGGCGGCGCTTCCTCGGGCGAATCGGCCTCTTCCGGCTCGCTGGGCAGCCTTCCCGAAGAGGCGATGAACGCGGCTCTCCAAGGCGACGAGGCGGCGCTGCTGGCGTGGCTCGACAGCGGCGGGCGGGTCAACGCGACTTGCTGGGAGGGCGATGTGAGCTGCATCACCGCACTGATGGCCGCCGCCCGCTACGGCCACGAGCGGTTGGTCGACTTGCTGATACGGCACGACGCGGAGGTCAACTTGCAGAACAGCGTCGGCGCCACCGCGCTGATGCTCGCCGCCCTCCACGGCCACGAGCGGGTGGTCGAGCTGCTGTTGCAGCGCGGCGCGGAGATCAACCTGCAGGACAGCAACGGCGCCACCGCGCTGATGCTCGCCGCCGTCTCCGCCCATCCCGCCGTCGTGCTCCGCCTGCTGCGGGCGGGCGCGGATACAAAGTTGCGCTCTGGGAACGGCAAGTCCGCGCTGCAGCTGGCCAAGGAGAACGGCCACAGCGCGTGCGTCGAGGCCTTCCGGCAGCACATCGCGGAGGTGACTGCGGGCCAGCGCGAGGCGGCGGCGGGCGGCGCGGGCGGCGCTTCCTCGGGCGAATCGGCCTCTTCCGGCTCGCTGGGCAGCCTTCCCGAAGAGGCGATGAACGCGGCTCTCCAAGGCGACGAGGCGGCGCTGCTGGCGTGGCTCGACAGCGGCGGGCGGGTCAACGCGACTTGCTGGGAGGGCGATGTGAGCTGCATCACCGCGCTGATATTCGCCGCCCGCCGCGGCCACGAGCGAGTGGTCGAGCTGCTGCTTCAGCGCGGCGCGGAGATCGATTTGCAGGACAGCATGGGCAGCACCGCGCTGCTACTCGCCGCCGCCAACGGCAAGGAGCGGGTGGTCGATCTGCTGCTGCAGCGCGGCGCGGAGATCAACAAGCAGAACAACGGCGGCATCGCCGCGCTGATGACCGCCGCCGCCAACGGCCACGAGCGGGTGGTCGATTTGCTGATGCAGCACGGGGCGGAGATCAACAAGCAGGGCAACGGCGGCTTTGCCGCGCTGATGCTCGCCGCCAGCCAAGGCCAGCCCGCCATCGTGCTCCGCCTGCTGCGGGCGGGCGCGGACACGGCACTGCGCTGTGAGAACGGCAAGACAGCGCTGCAGTGGGCAAAGGAGAGGGGCCACGCCGAGTGCGTGCGCGCCCTCGAGGAGCATGCGGCGGCGGAGGCGGCGGCCGAGGCAGCGGCGAGGGAGGCGGTGAGAGCGGTGGCAGAGGCGGAGGCGACGCGGCATGCCGAGGCGCTGCTGGCGGAGGAGGAGGCGGAGAAGGAGGCGGGGGGGCGCGACAGGGAGAGCAAGAAGGGGAAGAAGAAGAAGAAGAGGGGGAAGGGCGGCGGGGGCGGCGCTGGGCCGTCGCGGGAGCCCGAGGATGAGGCAGCGCTGGCGGCGGGAGAGGAGGCGGAGCTGGCGGCGGCGCTCGAGGAGAGCGCGAGGCTGGAGGAGGAGAGGCGGGCGGCGGAGGAGCAAGCGTCGTCCTCTTTGGCTGCAGAGAGGCCGCCTTCGGTGGAGGAGGAGGAGCCACCAGCCGACTTCATTTGCCCGATCACGACCGAGGTCATGAGCGACCCGGTGATGGCGGCGGACGGGCATGCTTACGAGCGGTCGGCGATCGAGCGCTGGCTCGCGACCAAGTCGACGAGCCCGATGACTGGCGGTGAGCTTGAGCATATGGGCCTCTCCCCGCACCACATGCTGCGCCGGATGATCCGAGAGTGGCGAGCGGCGCATCCGGCACGATAGTTAGGTACGGCTACGGGAGGTTCGCACAACGTCAACGACCTCTGCCCCTCGGTCGCTCAGTGGTAGCTCTGTGTGTTGGCGCGAGTGTGGCGCTCTCGTGTAAAGACCTCGAGTCCTACTTTTTCTCCCCAAGCACTATCAAATGCCGCGCGGGCTCCTGACTTAGCGGTAGGGCTGCGGTCGCCGCTCCCTGAGGCTCGGCGCCTCGCCACTCCCAGCGCCACCACTCATCGCCGTCTTCATCCGCTGCTCGAACCAGCTCTGCACGTCGACGCGGACGGTGCTCGCCGGTGCGGCGACGGTGAGCTCGCACACGCCGCCGCCGCCGCCGCCGCCGCCGCCGCCGCCGCTGCCCTCGCGGAACATCTCGACCCCGCCCGGTGACCGGTCCATCTTTCGCTCTGTCCGGCCGGCGAGCCACCGTTCGTGCGCGTCGCTCTCCGCCGCGTCGCCCGCGCCGAGCGAGCCTGTCCAGTGGGCCGGTCCCGCACCCGCGGCCGGCGGCGCGGGCGGCTGCGGCGAGAGGCGAGGGTCGATCTCCACGCTCGCGCCGCAGAGGTCTGCTCGCAGCGCGCCAAACGCCTCTGGAAAATGAACGACGACGTCGGCGGCGTCGGCGGCGGCGTCGTCGGCGGCGGCTGGCTGGTCGGGGGTAGGCGCGTCACGGCTCACGCAGAGGCGGCGGAGGCCCTCCGCCGCCTGCACGTCGAGCGACGCGGCGCCGCCAAGCCGCACAGACAGGTCGCCCTCGCTCGAGTCGATTGCAGAGCAGCCTCCCGAGAGGCGGAGCTCGCCCGCCTCGGAGCCGAGGACAGAGGCGCGCACGCCGCCGGCGGCGGCGAGGTCGAGCCGCTTCGAGTAGAGGGCGCGGCACTGCACCACTCCCTCCGACGCAACCTCCACCTCCTCGCCCATCACCTTTCCGAGCTCGACGCCGCCAGCGCCGCCGGCGAGGACGCGGAGGTTGCCCTCGATGTGCTTGACGCGCACCTGCCCCTCGCCCGTGGAGAGTGTCGTGAGGAGTCCGCGCACCGTGTTGACGACGATCGATCCCCGCGACACTGCCACCGCGACCGTGCCCTCAATCCAGCCATCCACCTCCACGTCGCACGCTCCACCCATCGCCACCTCGATGTTGAAAGAGGCGGGCACGCTCACGGTCGTGACGCCGCCGCCCGCTGCGTCGCACGCCGCCACGACTCGGAGGTCGCCCGTCGGGTCGGAGCCGGCCCATCCGCTCACGTCCACCTCGCCGCCTCCCGCCTGGGACGCCATCACGCTGGCCAGGTACGTCTCCATGTTGGTGCGCACGACGAGGCGAGGCGTCGAGCCCGAGACAAAGAGCGTGCGGCCAGGCTCCGTGGCCAGAGTGCTCGCCGCCCTGCGGGCCTGCGCCAGCAGGGAGCGGGTTAGCATGGAGTGGTCTGAGAGAAGAAGAGAGTTCTGGGAGGTTCACCTACTGTACGAAAGTGTGAACAGGTTGGCTGCTCCTGAGCATGGCGCCGCAGGCGCCTGTTGATAGGCATAGGTGATAGCCCTGGATGGGCAATGCATACGCCTAGTCGGGCCTCAGATCGCCCGACCGCGTCCCGGTGCTCTGCCGTCGGATTTGTGACGCCGCCGCACCGCGCCGCGGCCGTGGGCCCTCCGGAGGCCGAGGATGGCCGTGACGGACCGGGACGAGCTCTGGGAGGTTCAGTGTCAGTGTATATATTGTAGAGACCAACCATGTCCACAATACCTAGGTAGGTAGGTAGGTAGGTAGTAAGGTGAAGAACAGCCAGGCTCGGACTGGACACCAACGCGGTATGGGTGGACGCTGGACAGATGATGACGACACGCACGAGCGACACACAGACACAAACAAGCTCACAAGACACACAGCCAGCTGGCTGCCACACACCCTGAGTCGGCGTACACATAACTCAGGGCCACATCCTCCCTGTCGCCCCCCCCACTCCACGGTGCCAAGGGCACAAACAAGGGCACAACTCAAACAACAGACGACAAGAAGTGACATGTGAGGCTAGAGCAGGCTTGCTCTTCCTCCAGCAATCTCTCCGGCCGGCGAGGCACGGACGAGACCGTGTGTGGGGTCATGTGAGGTGTCTATGGACGCTCTCCTCATGGGCTAGCTGCCTGCGGCTAGCCCTAATCTCGCACTCACGGACAGTGACAATCAAATGGGTGAGTGTTTTCGAGCTGAGGCGCGTGTGCTAAATCTAGGCCGCACGTCGTGGCACTATGACGGAGGTAGACGTGCGGCCGCAGCGCGCCCACCACAGTTTCGGTGGGGCGCGCGTGTTAGCAAGAGAGTTGCGGGGAGAGCCATGCCCGACTTTTCGAAGGCGAGCCCCACGCCACGGATGCCAGCCGTGCTTTCGCGGGAGTCGTCTCCCAAGCCGCGTCCCGTCAGCACTGTCCCCGAGTGGTCCCGCCTCGGCGGCACACACTCTCAGTCTAGCTAGCTAAGCCTGGGAAGGCGATGCCGGGGCCGTACATACAGCAGCTTGATGGTGCTTCGCCGGCGTGCCTCCCGGAGCGGTGCCGGAGGGGAGGTCCGTGGGACAAAATCGGGGGCAACGCCGACGGCGCTCTGATTCGACTTTTTAAATCAAACAAAGACAGTCGCACGCGCCGCAGTGCGGCGCGTGCGACTGTCAGGAGCGGATCCGTCAGTTAGTCGTGTTCACGCCGGGATCGTGTCCCCCACAACCTGCGCAGACTTTAGGCCACAACAGTAGGAATTCCTACCGGGTATGAAGCCCTGATACAAGATTTTTGCGTGCCCATGCCCAGACTAAGTCGAGCGCGTCAGAGAGGTGTTTCGACACCGTCACCGAGTGTTTTGCACGCCGTTCTCGGAAGAAATCGTTCAGAGAAAAATCTCTTGCCGGTGTTCACAGAGCTCTGTGAACAAACACCGGCTACTCGGCCTTAGCCGTCGGTACGTCAACAGTGCGATAGCCAAGTATCGCACTGTTGGGTCCCGATGGTGTCCCATCACAAATTCGTGCTGTCGACAGATCATGTCCCTTGGTCGACTGCACCCGCCTTTGGACGGTTCTCCGACATGCTTAGATAAGTCTTTTTTGTCTTTTTGGCTCGCCTGGCCTTCACCAGTGCGAACGTATTCTTGCTCGTAGGAGCCGCTCGTCTTTTGTCCGAGCAAACGTGCGGTCGTGCGCCCGATCGCCCCGATGAGCACGTGTGCAGGGTGAGCTGTGCAGGGTATCCGAGCCGATGGTAGCGCCACACTCGCGGTGCCGTCTCGCAGCCCTCATTAACGTTCTTGAGTCTCGGACGGAAACGGCCCCCCGGGTCTGCAACTCGCACGGCGGGTCCGCGTCCGGGCAAGCATCCGCGGCCCGCGGTTGTCCTTTCGCAGGGCGCGACCGACATGGAGATCTGCTGCCCACAGATCAGTGCTTTTGTCGACTATTGCTTGCTCTCTGTGCACTCGCAACGCCAGAGGCCGTGCTTGGAGAATGGGTCGCGGTGCTGCTGCGCCAGTGGATTGAGCCGCTCCGCAAGCTCCATCGGTGAGCTGCGGTGGCGCGCCGGCCGCTTCATGCATAGCTCTCCGGCGAGCGGCCGCGAACGCGTTTTCCGTCCGCCGTTTCATCGAGTTTGCCCGAGTGGTAAAATGCAATCGTCGAATCTGCCCGAGTCGCAGCGCGCGAGACATGCATGCATGACCGAAGCGGTACGCCTCGGCTCCGTGTTGAGAGCAGCCGGTCAACGTGGGCACCAAGCGCGCGGCCGCCGGGCGCCTTCGCACCGACAGGGGCGCCGCGGCAGCAGAGATCACTCCATAGGCCATACCGTTTTTATGGCGGGTCACTATCTATATTGACTTAAATTCTTTGTTCCCACGCCCGCCCCGGGCAACCTGCAAGCTGCAACGGCCCTGGTTGTGCCCCCCCCGACGGGCGCCATGGTTGTGCGCCTCGAGCCCGACGTCGACGACGACGAGGAGGCCTTCACGTATAGCGAGTGGTTGTCCATCCTGGGCGTGAGCGACGCGGCCGGCATCAAGGGCGGCGGCCCAGCCCGGCTCACGGAGAGGTGTGTCAACCGCCAGGACGCCGAGTGCGACGCCGGGATCAAACCTCTCGCCAGCGAGCCGCCGCCAGAGCCGTCCGCGGACGTCAACCTTGACAGCAGCTTCGAGCCCGGGCCGGGTCAGAACTGGCTGCACCAGGAGCTGGGCTCGCTGCAGCGGCAGCTCGAGTATGCGAACGAAGCGCTCGCGTCCGAGCGGGCCCAGGCTGTCCGGCTGGAGGCGTCGCTCGACTCGCTGCGTGCGTCCGAGGAGCAGCTGCGCGGCGAGCTTCGCGCGGAGGCTGCCAAGGGCCAACGCGACGCTCGCGCGATGCGGCAGCTGCAGCGCCGCGAGGCGCTTCTGCTGAGCCAGCTGGCGGCGCTGGAGCGGGAGAGGGACGAGGCCGTGCGGTCCGGGGAGGCGCTCCGCTGCGGCACGGGCGCGCTGCAGACCGCGCTGCGCGAGGTGGAGCAGAGCCAGCTCGAGGACCGCAGGATGGTGCGATCGCTGCTGTGCGAGAACGCGACACTGCGCTGGCAAGGCGCGGCCGCAGGAGAGGCTCTTGCGCAGGCGCGCCTGCGGCAGGAGCAGATGAGCTGGCAGCGGGAGCAGGCGGTGCGGGACGAGCACTGGCGCGAGGAGCAGAGGCGGGAGGAGGAGCGGAGGCGTGGCGAGAGGGAGAGGGCGCGCGAGGAGGAGGAGCGGCGGGAGAGGGCGCGGCGCGTGGAGGAGAAGAGGCGCGAGGAGGAGGAGCGCAGGCGGGCGGCGGCGCCTGCTCCGGAGAACGGACCCTCCTCCGCCTCGGCCGGGGGTGCCGCGGCGCCCGCACACCACGCTTGCACACGCTCGGCGCCGCCACAGGGCGAGGCGCCTGCCGAGGGGTCGCTCGCCGGGGAGGCTGCCTTGGCGGCGGGCCCGCGCGAGCCTCCGGCGGGAGAGGAGCGGTCGCTTGTCGGTCTCCCCTCCCGCACAGAGCAGCGTGGCGGCGCCTCGGCGCCGTTTGGATCGCCGGGTGAGCGGCTGGGGCCCGGGGACGCCTCCTCGTGCATGGAGCGGCGGCTGACGGCCCTCTCGCAGGAGCGGGGGCTCCTGCAGTGCGAGCTCGAGCGGATGCCGCTCAGCGCGGGCAGGAGCAACGCCGAGCGGAAGCGCAAGCTGGCTGTGGAGTCGCGCATCGCAGAGCTAAGTCGAGAGGTGAGCGATCTGAGGTTGCGACTCAAGGCGGCGACCGCGCTGTCCGGCTGCCGGTGAGGCTGTGTGTAGGGAGGTATGACACTGGCTCGACCGCGCGTCGGCCACGTGGGAAGCGAGCTGGGCCGCCCGCGCTGCCGCGTTAACATGGCCGGCTGTGTGGTCAGAGACGGGGAGGGGTGGCGGCGGGAGCGGCGGTCACGGCCGCGGTCTATGTGTCCCGCCGTGGTTCGCTGTGAGCGTGCCCGTCGCAGTGAACGACGAGAGAGCGCGTGATCCTAGGCGCTCGGAGTCGCAGTCGCCGCTGAGTCGCGAAACTTAAAATGATTTTGCACACATCTCTGTGTACGGGTAAGACGGCAGGAACGCAGAGGCCAGAGCACACGGCTCACGGGTCCCCCCAAATCTATGCAAATCGTGTGTGAGACGGCGGGGTCGACTGTGTGGACACTGCTGTCACACGCCTCGAGCACACGCTCCCGCGCACTCCGACCATCGTCGTCGACGGTCATCTTGCACGTCGTGATCGTGACCCCCTCAGGCGCCCTCACTCTCCTCTCTCTCGGACTCTCAGTGCGCCTCTCCTCTCAACCCGGGTGTCCTGTCAGCACCCGCCGGGCCCAAATCCTCTGAGCCGCTGATGCTCCGCTAGTACCTCTGCCCAGCATCAATGAGGGCCGCCCTCGCCGAAACCATCTCAACAACAGACTCCGCATCCTCCTCAGGGTCGCCACCCTCGACCGCCCGAGATGAAAGGGGAGTCTTTTCGATTGCTCGCGTCGATAAGCGAGCCTTTGGTTTGCTCTGCTGGCAATACCACCGAGTGGCCGCTGCTGCCAGCGCCGCGATGACGAAAAAGGGAAGCGCAACCATAGCGCTCAGCATGTTGGACGTTTGGCGGGCACGATGGGGAGTCTTGGCCTGATCAGGCCGCTGCGATAGCGACTTGGGCGGCGTGATGAGCTCCGGAGACCTTGCGGGCGGCGGCGGCGGCGGCGGCGGCGGATCCCGGGCTGGTGGCGGTGGGGGGGTCCGCGTGATGGTTGGAACAGCAGGCGACGGCAGCTCACTCTTGGGGAAGCACGCCCACGAGGGATCGTCGCACGCGGGCCGGCAGTGGTGGGAGAACTCGTCGAGCGCAAAGCACGAGGCAGGGTGCGCGGCAGTGGAGCAGCAGGTGCTGAGGCCGGCGTAGCCGAGGCCGCCGCACTGCCCCGAGGGCGGCACGCATGGCGGCGGAGGAGAGGGAGGGCTGGGCGGCGCTGGCGGTGGAGGGGGCTTTGCGATCGGCCCAGACGGGGAGGTTTGGGCTGGCGCGATCCCCGGCGGCGGCGGCGGCGCCGGCTTCCGATGGAGCCACTGCTGGCAGAGGGGCTGGTGCAGCTGGGAGGGGCTGGCGTGGAGCGGCGAGCAGCGGCTGTCCACCCAGTGGCAGACGCTGAGGGGAATCTGGGCGGCCTGTGCGTCGTACGTGAAGGCGAGCTCGCACTGGGCCGACGATTGCAGCGAGTAGCAGTGCAGCGGCGCCTCACGCGCGAGGAGGTTGTGACGCGCCTCGAGCATGTCACACGAGAAACGGGAGGCGGCGAGGGGCGCGCGGCTGGAGGGCGGCGGCGGGTGGCGCAGCGCAAACTCGGGAGGCACGCAGTAGGCGCAGCGCGAGCACGCGCACGAGCTGCACTGGCCGATCCCGCCGTGCAGCAGGTTGCAGGAGGGCTCACACCGCGCCTCGCCCGCGCCGTGGCAGCCGGCCGAGGCGTGGAAGGCGGTGGAGGTGGTCACGGCCACGTCATCGTAGTACCCCTCCTCATCCTCGAGCGCATCCTCAGGGTGCGGATCTTTGCACGGCCGCTGTCGCTTGCCGCAGTCGCCGCAGTCGCTCGCAAAGGCACACTGCGAGTATTGCGCACCTGCGGGCCGCGCGAGAGGACCGTGCCGTGCTCAGCTCGGCCGTGGGCGCCCGCGGTGCGGGCAGGGCTGCGTCAGATTTTGCGCGCGCCTGGCCCTCCGTCGTCGCAGTGGCCGTCTAGCACAAACGCGCAATTGGCGTGGTCGTCCCGGCAGAGGGTGATGACGCCATCGTCGCAATCGTCGTTCTCGGCAAAGCGGACGCCGCAGTCGTCGCAGTCGCTGCCAAAGGCACAGTCCGTGGTCCTCGAGCCTAGGACGGGACGGCGCATAGCGTCTCGGGACGGGATTGCGTGCGATGCCGCGCTGCGGGCTTGAGTGTGGGCTGCACACCAGGCCCGCCGTCATCGCACTGGCCCTTGAGCCCACCTGTGCAGGACGTGCTGCAGAGGAAGGCGCCTACGTCCCGCTCGTGCCGCTCGCCGCAATCCGCGCAGTCCGTTCCAAGCCGGCACCGACCATCGACGGAGCCTGTGGGGCGCCGCAGGGCTCGTGAAGGTGGGGTGTACATGCAAAGCCCCGCGGTGCGGCGCCGCTTTGGCTTGCGGCTTCAGTGTGCCGCCGCGGAGAGGGAGGGGGCCAAGTGGATGCAGTGTGGTCGCCAGATGGATCGAGAGGGTGGAAGGGATGAAGCTGGTGGCCGATCGCTGCCAGTCAGCACGGGGTTTGCACGGCGAGTCGTGACGTGAGTGCGAGAGCGCGACGCGCCTGGGCCGGAATCGTCACACTGTCCATCGCCGCTAAAGATGCAAGTGTCGTCGCAGTAGCAGCTGGGCTTGTGGCAGCTGCGTCCGGCCGCGCTGGTGGCCCAGGCAGCGAGGCACCAGAGCCGGAGCCTCGCCATGTATGAGAGAAAGGCGGCCGCAAGCTTGTACGGCGGGCGCTTCGCGGGCGCTCTTGACACTCTGCTTGGGGAGGGCTGGGGCAGGGCCGTGGCCCACGGGCAGGCTACGAGCGCTCGTGACGGACACACCAACCGTCTGGCAGGCTGAAACCACCTCGGTTTTTGCATTTCGTTTTCTTTTTCCCGCGACCCGCAATTTAAAAGCACGTCTTGTCCTTTCGCCTGCGGAAACGTTCAGTCAGCTCTCCCATTCGTGTCCCCGCCCGCCGGTCTCAACTCGATTCATCTAGCGCATCGGACCCTCCGCTCTCCCCGCTCGGCACCGCAGCACCATGGCAAGCACCCCGCAGAAGGGACGCGCGTACTTCGTGAGCAGCCCTGCAGCCCCCATACTGCACCGCCGTCCCAGGCACTCCTGAATCGCCCCACGCACCTCTGTCCACACAGGGCGAAATGGCGGAGACGCCGGGCGGCAACCAGACGCCGGGCAAGGCGTCCAAGAAGCTCAAGGACTCCAAGTTCGGCGAGACGATCGTCGAGGAGGTGCGCTCCCGCTACACGGCCGCCCTCTCTCACCTTCCTGACCCCGCGTTGAGCGAGCGGGCGCGAGGGCCGGGCGAGGCGGCGGGCGAGTCGGCGGTGCGGTGGGCGGCGGGCGGCTGGCGTCGCGGGTGCGCGTGGGGGAGGTGGCGCGGGTGGCAGGCGCAGGCGCGGGTGGGGGTTGGGCGAGGGGCGGAGCCGGGAGCGGCTCGCGGGTTGGCCGCAGTGGACCGCAGTCAGTCCGTCGCAGCGGACCGCAGCAGTCCGTCGCAGCGGACCGCAGTCAGTCCGCACCGCCGAAAATGGCCATGCAAGCAAGAATTTCAACCGTCTGGCAGGCTGAAACCGTCGTTTTCTTTCCCGCAGCAATTTCTTTTTTACGCGGTGAAAGGGGCGCTTAAAAAGCCAACCGCCCTGGCCGCAAGCAACAGCACGCGCCCACGCGACCCACCAATGTCGACCATCGAAGGGCTTGATCCGAGGGCCGCCGTCGCCGACATGACCAACGCTTTCAACGACTGTGCGCCCTCCCCAGCGCCTGCGCCGCTCATCTGCCCGCCGCACCGCGGAGGCCTGCCTCCTCAGCCACGGCTGGACCCCTCGACGCGCAGATGTCTGCGACGCGGGCGATGCGCTCAAAGCTGCGCTCAAGGGGCTCCCCGAGCTGGCCGAGAATCACCAGGACATTGAGCAGGCTTGGCCCAGACCGCCTCGGTGGCGCAGCGCGGCTACTTGACCCCTCCCCCTCCCCTCCCGTCCAGGGCGTCGACCGCTGGCTGCTCAAGGTGCAGCGGGCAGCGGACGTGAGCTTCGATCGCTTCGAGGCCAGCGCGCTCGAGCAGAGCTTTCACGTCCCCGACGGCCTGATGGCGGTGGCGCCGCCGCCCGCCGCCTGCCGAAGCATGCCTCGAGCCTGATCCGAGGCTCGTGCGCGCAGGCGTCGTCCGGCGGGGCGGCCGGCGCGGACGAGGAGGAGGCGGAGGCGGCGCAGCTGTGGGAGCAGCTTCAGCAGCGCGTCGCCGCCAAGCGCGAGCTGCGGCGCAAGATTGCGGCGCTGCGGAGATTAGAGCTCGCGTGGGAGTCGCAGCGGCCAAGCTTCGAGCAGCTGTCGGGGCTGTCGAGGGCGGAGGGCGCGCGCCTCCCCCGCCGCGCCTCCCCGCCGCGCCTCCCCGCCGCGCCTCCCCGCATCATCGCCAGCGGCCCTCCTCGCACACCCGCTGCCACAGCGCCCACGCCCACCCCACCCCGCAACCTCGCCCCCCGCCCCCCGCCCCCCGCCGCTGCGCAAGGCGTGCACGCGGTGATGGACAAGGCTGCGCGGCTCAAGCGGGTTCTGGGCGGGCTGGGCGGCGCGCGCGACGGCGGCGCCCTCATGGCCAAGGGCGGGTGCGGCGGCGGCGCTCCCCGCCACCACGAGGCTATCCGCACAGTCTCGCTTTCGGACTTGCGGCAGCTGTCGACCGCACTCTGCTCCTAGCCTTTGGACCAGCCGCCTTGTGTCGGGGCGTGTGTCCGCAGCTTGGGGTCGAAGCGCGCGGTCGGACCCAGTGGCGCGCCACTGCGGAGGGGCAGCTCGGCGGCGCCGCCTCGGTCCCCGGCCGTGATGGGGGGGCAGCCGTAGCCTCCTCGCCCGGTCGGCGAAGGGAGGCGGGGCGGGCTGCGGGGGACCCGCG
>NW_005202427.1:362994-419702 GCF_000372725.1 Emiliania huxleyi CCMP1516 | reverse complement strand
GGGGGGTGGGAGGGGTAATCCAGAGGGGTTGTCGAGTGTGGGTGCGGGGGGAGGTAAAGTGGGACGAAGGGCGGGGCGGGGGTTCGCGGGTGGGGGGGGGGGCACTCTCACTCGGGCGTCGGGGGGTCTCTCCGCGCGCGGTAGAGCTAGTAAGAGGGGGGCGGGGGCGGTAGAGCTAGAGGCCGCGGATACCGGGTATCCCAGATGTGCCGGCCGGAACGCCCTTGGGGAGATAACCGACAACTCGCAGAGTCCGCAAGTGTGTCGTGATGTACAGCTCGGCGTTGCATGTGACTAAATACGTACCCTGGTACCCACAGGGTACGGTGCAGGGTCCACATTGGTCATTGCACAAGTTCAAGTACCACGACAAGCCGCACAGCTCGACCGGCGTGCCGCGCGGCCGCGCGGGCCGCGGTGCAGTCCCTCTTGAGTCTCTCTCTGCAATCACGAGTCAGCAGCCAGCGCAGTCACACACCGCCCCAACGCTTTAGGCAAGCCGCCGGACCGGAGACTCGAGATATGTGTGGGTTCTAGTGAGTCCCCTCGGCGCCGGTAGCTTGACGTAGGCGGTGGTGGCTTTGGAGGGAGAGCACCGCAGCAATTGTAGGGGGCGCGCGCAGCCACAGGTACCCACGCGGGACGAGCTTGCACGCCGCGAAAATGCCATCGACGCAGAAGGCGGCCGCGAGGCCAGCGGAGAGCGCATCGAGGGAGAGTGGCGATGGGCAGGAGGCGCAAGGCCAGGCGAGAAGCGACGGAATGACTCCCCAAGTCAGTCTCGCGGAGGTTGCTGCCATCGAGCTGGAGAGGAAGCCACTGAGCGCGAAGCCCCAGTGCGGCGCGCCCACAAAACTGAGGATGACGCAGCCGTACGTGACCTGTATCTCTGTGGCGTTCAGCGAGGGTCTGCCCAGCGCTCTCCGAAGCGGAGCGAGCCACTGCTCATGCTCGAGCCGCTGCTGCCCTGGGCGACTAAGCACAGCAAATGGAATAATTCCACCCGCGGTGAGAACGCCGGCGACGAGGCGGGTCATGACTTGGCTCGGTGGAAAGGGAGCTGAACTGGCCGGAGAGACAAGCTACCCGGTGGCGACCGAAAGTGCCGGGGCGCGAGCGTGCTGCTTTCTTTTCGCCTTGACCACTTGAGTACTCGGTCGATTCCGCATGGTACGGGACCCCTCCGATCGTCTCGGCCCAGAGCGGTGGTTGAGGCCGATTGCCTCAACTGTCAACCACGTGGTTGACAGAGGCCTCAACCCTCAACCAAGGGGTTGACAGACCCCTTCAATCAACCCCTCAACCACGCGGAATGGCTGTCCACACACACACCCGCGCAAAGGTCTGAACACATTCTCTGTGAACCATTCATGTCGTCTTCTTTAGACGCCTGGATGCTGCATTTGACGCACCGTGAATGGGAGGTGTGATGCAAAGCCCGGAGGATCCGCGCGGGGTCATACGCCACAGGCCAGCAATCACTCGGCGATGAGACTACTGATTTGGAACTAGCCATTTCACTCTGACACGCTAATCTTGAAAACGTCCAACGGAGCTCTGTGTTGCTCCCAGCGCCCTCCCCGCGCTTCCTGCGGCCCTAGCCGATGGTACTAGCATGAAAGGGTCATCTGGCTACCGCGAGAGCGACCCAACTCGTCGACATCGTCCGATGATCATCATTGGCTGTTATTCTGTTGTTACTGTTTTTTCTCCTTCCGTCGAAGGAAAAAGTAAATTGAATTCCATGCCCCTCGCAGGACGCTGGGCACGCACTGGCACGAACACAGGTACACCACGGGAGCCGCCTAAGCGACTCCTGCTAGGACGGCGAGGCACTCCAGCTCACAGCTCACGTCACCTATGCCCTATCTATCAGGAGCGCGAAAGGAAATGCCCGCGCCGTCGCCATCGGCACCACCTCCTCCCAGGCGTTCGAGGCCGGGTCGTACCGCTCGACCGAGTGAGCCGGCCTTTCGACCTCAGCTGACCTCAGGTCGTCCTCAGCGACCCTGCCGCCCACAGCGTACAGCTTTCCTTCCAGCGCCGCCACCCCGGCCCCGAAGCGAGCCAGCGTCAGCGGCGCCACCACCTCCCACGCATCCGTCCCCGGGTCGTACCGCTCCACCGAGCTGAGGACATCGTTGGTGGAGCCTCCCACCGCGTACAACTTGCCGTCGAGCACCGCCACGCCATGGTCGCCCCGCGCCGCCGCCATCGGCGCCACAGCCTCCCACGCCTCCGTCCCCGGGTCGTACCGCTCCACCGAGCTGAGGCGGTTGTAGCTGGCATCCAGTCCGCCCACAGCGTACAGCTTGCCATCCAGCACCGCCATGGCGAGGTTTTTCCGCGCCGTCGCCATCGGCGCCACCGCCTCCCACGCATCCAGCGCCGGATCGTACCGCTCGACGCTGAGGACGTGGACGGCTCCGCCCACAGCGTACAGCTTCCCGTCGAGCACTGCGACGGCGGCAGAAAAAGATAGCCGCGCGTCTGCCATCGGCGCCACCGCCTCCCACGCGTTCGTAGCCAGGTCGTACCGCTCCACCAGGTTGGAAGGTGCGCCGTTGGCCTCAATCTCGCCGCCCGCCGCGTAGAGCTTGCCATCGAGCACCGCCGTGCAGACATACGTGCGTGCCGAAGGCATCGGCACCACAGCCTCCTCTTCCCACTCATTCGTAGAGGGGTCGTACCGCTCCAGCGAGTTGAGGAACTCGCCATCGTTGTGTTCGCCGCCGATCACAAGCATGCGCGGCCTCTCGCGCTTCTTCAGCGTCTCCTTCCAGCCGCAGCGCCACGCGCGGCACGTCCCCTTGAGAGCGTGCTCCTTGGTCGGCAGCTGCGCGAGGATGTGCGGGGCGAGGTCCGGCGAGAGGAGGACCTCGGAGAGGATCCACTCGGGCTGCTCCACGAGCCGTGCGGCGTGCTCCTCCGCCACGCGCAGCGCGGCGTCGCTCGCGCCCGCCTGCGCCTCGATGATGGCGCACAGCTGCGCTGGCGACAGGCCCGCGACGCGCGCGCCGATGCGGTGGGAGGCCATCGGCGCGGGGTTCCCGAGATTTTTCTTTTTTTGAGACACACTAAATAAGACTCCACCTCCTCACTTGAGCTCGACGAGGTACTCTCTCATCGGCAGGTCGTCGTACCCGTTGACACCGCCGTGGGCAAAGGCCGGGTCCGCACGCGAATTTTTTTTCGCAAAGCAAATTCTTTTTAATACGCGTCGCCCGCGGCACGGGCGCCATGCTCGCCGTCCACGCGGTCCATCGCCACATCCCCATCCCCATCCCCGCCTGCGCCCGCGCCGGCCTGCTCTGGGACGGCGCGCCACCGCTCGTCGTCCAGCATGTTGCATGTGCCACCACCGCCGATCCGAGTAGCCGTCGTACTCGACCTCGTGCACGATCCGTCCGTCCCTGTCCTCCTCCCGCGCCATGACGGTCGCAGGATACCACCGCTCGCTGTCGCAGAAGATCTCGAGGCGCGATCCGGTGGGCATGACAGTGTGGCCGTCGAGCGCCGCCCTGGCATCCTCGCGCTGTCGCTTCCGCCGCATCGCCTTCGTCTCCTTGCTGCGCAGCAGGGTGTAGTTCGGGCCCACCTCCGCCACGCTGTCCAGCACGTGGACGGCGCTCGCCATCTCGACCGCGTCGTCCTCCGGCGGAAGCTCCGCGTCGCCCGCGGCCGCTTCCCGAGCGCGCTCGTCGCGCATCCGCTCGTGGTGGGCCTGCCGACGCGCCACGCCGGCGCCCGTGTGCCTCGCCGCCGCGTCCGGCGACGGCATCGATGCTGTCCAGTCAAAGCCTGACTGAAAATCGCCAACGAGCGTGACTCCACGACCGCCGAAAAGTCGAGCGCCCTGCCCCAATCTCGAACAAATCTCGAGTCCTCTCACATTGTACATACATAACACTAGCAACACTGTTCAGCTCTTAACGTTTGACAGCTCTCTACCCAGGGATCTACACGCAATCCGACAGGTTCGGCACCGGGCACCGCCACTGGCCCACTGCGCCTCGGTGTATGTAGATAGAGGGAGGAAGGGAGGGGCGGCGAGAAGCTAGGGGGGTAGGAAGGGGTGGCTGGGTCGTGGGAGCCCCCTCTAGAGACGAAGTCAGTCAGTCTAGCCACGACCCGCAGTATCTGGTGCCTCGCACGGCCAGGAGTGAGAGGAGCCGGATCTTTGCGCTCACGCAATATTGGTTTATTGCGATTGCATTCTCCTGCGATTGATTGCCACTTGTCACGGCCACAAGAGGTTCCAGTATATCTCCTGGCTATCTATCTCCACTGGACTGGCTAGAGTCTCGAATACGTACGCGAAAGAGGGGGTAAAGTACACACGTAAGGGTCGCACGTAGGTAGATACTGCTTCCTAGGACAACAATACGTCTGGGGGCGCCGTACGACAGTGTGATCATGCAAGGTTCAATCCGTCCAGCAGAAAAAGAGCTTGAACTTGGGCAGCACCTGGTCCCGGTCAGCCACCACAAGCTCGTCGTAGTCGACACTCGCGTCCCTGCGGCAAGTCTCTCCCTCCGAGTTCACCGCCTGGAACTGCAGCTCCTCGCTCACGAGCACGTAGTGCGAGTCGTTGCCATTCTTGATGGCGATGGGCATGTTGTCCTCGGGAAAGAAGTGGGACGATGAGCTGGCGCTGCTGGCGCCATGGTAGTCGACCCTACACGCACAGATCAAGTGTTTGCGGACGCAAGCTAGAGAAGGGAGGGGGCAGAAATTGAGAAGCGCCGTGTTAGCGGGTAGACGACGCCGGGCGCCACCCAGCAAGCGAGGACGCAATACTCCTTGTAGAGGACGGGGTCCCGCGGCGGGTTTGCGAGTTGGCCTGTCGAGTAGCGGAGCGCGTACTCGGCATGCGTGGTCAAGTAGTGGCCGTGGCCGAACCAGTCAGAAGAAGAGCGGCTCTCCCCGTGTCGGAAGCCCTGCCTGCAGATCTTCTCTGCGGCCTCGGGAGTGGTCCCGTGGAAAGCGAGGCACACGGGCGAGAGCTTGAGCTGGCTTCCCTGCAGGCAGCGCCTCAAGAGGCGGCTGAGCACGCGCTCTTTCTCGGCTTGTTGGTCAGCCCTGAGGCCATGGCCGGTGGACGGGTTCCACTGCAGAGCAGTCGGCCCCGCATCCATTCGCGAGTGCTGCGTACCCTCGACTCTGCTTTGAAAGCTCGCGTCGAGATGGCTCGATGCCATCATCTCGATCCGAACGAGTCTTGCGCCCTGCAGAGGCCGGCCACCCTTGCCCCCTGCAGCTACTATGCGGCGCAACTCGCTGATGGCCGGCTGCAGCGCGGGCGGCGTGAAGGTGGGCTCGCCATCCTTCCACACAACAGCAGACTTGGACTGCGCCGTCAATGAGAAGACTGCGTATTTCGCGAGAGGGCTGCACATGAAGAGGCTCTGCTTCTCCGTCTCCCGCAAATGCTCCGCAAATGCCTGCGGCGCTTCCGCCCGCGCTGCCGCCGCCCCGTCCGCTCGCGCCACCTCTACCGCTGCCTGCTGCTCTTGCGCCGCCCGCTGCAGCGCCGCCTGGACTGCCGCCTCCGCCTCGGCTCGGAGAGTGGCCTCGCGCGCCGTTGCCGCCTCCGTCGCCTGCTCGAGCCGACGCGCTGCCTGTTCGAACACATAAAGGGTGAGGAGGTAGGCCGTAGTGCTGCCGTAGTTAAGACGGCGAACCTCTTCTAGCTGCGACTTGAGGTGAGCCAGCTCTGCCTGGTGCTCGACCATCACGTCGATGACGTCGTCATCCTCCATGTCCATCTGGGGCGTCGCGGAGGGCGAGTGGGCGCGGAGGGAGAGTGAGCGCGGAGGGCGGCGGGCGCGGCAGAAGAGGATGCGGGGAACTCTAGCGGCGCAGCGCGGCGCGCCTCGGCGGGTGTCTGGTTGCCGTTGAGGCGCTCGCCATCAAAGAGGAAACGGACGCCTTGCTGCGACATGCCCTGGCGCTGGCAGAAGGCGTTCATCAGCTCCGAGAGCGCCGTCGTCTTTTTGCACTGCGGATCAGAGAGGCCGTCGGCAGATCAGACACGAGGACGCACGCACGCCGCCGCCGGGCGGGTCGCGCGCGGGAGGTGCGAGGCGCCTTGAAGAATATTTCGCTGCCGTCCTGTGTCACCACCTTGAGGTTGATGGCATCGCCTCCCTCCTTGACGTCGGGCTTCTGTGCAGCACGGCACAGGCGCAGGCTCAGTCTCTGCGCGGCACGAGGGCGCGGCCGAGGGAATGCGCTTGCGCTGCCGCCTCGTCGCCGCTGCCGGCGATGGCGGCGGTGGCAGCCTCGCGCTCCTCGTCTGATAACGACGATGCGGCGTCATCGCCCTCCTCCACCCTCCTCCCCCTCCTCCTCCTGCTCCTTCTCCTCCTCCTCCATCTTCGCCGCCGGCTCCTCGACATTGGCTGGGCAAGGCCGGGTGCGGCGGCTGTCCTCGTCGCAGCGAGCCCGCTTTGCAGGGCTTGGCACCATCTCTAGGGCCTACCGGCATGTTAAGGAAAACTCGGGGGACTTTCTGAGCACACATTGGGGTGCGGACGGAGAGGACGCCGTCTTGAGCTGCTGCGGCTGATTTCGGAAGAGACGCTCCGCGAGTTGCTTCAGCTCACTCTGCCGCCAGCGGTTGCCACCTACATTCGGATCCGCGGGTGAAATGAGCGCTCACATTTACGCCCCCTTCCGCGCTGGTTACCCGGGTCGACGAGGGTGAGCGCGTAGGTGAACCTGTCTGAAAGCGTCTTCTTCTCGACCTAACAGGGTCCAGGACATGTCTTGGGCGGAGTGGCGAGAAGAAGATGCGCGCGCGCTTGGTCCCACCTCGGTGCGCCAAGTCCCGCCGGGGCCGGGAATCGACAACCCGCAGGCAGAGAGAGTATACTCTGGCACCAGCTCCTCGAAAGCGACGGCCCAAACGAGTGCACCGCACTCGCCCTCGCACTCTGCGCCGCGCGACGCCGGCCGCACGTCCTCGGGGAACGTGAGGTTGCCGTCGCTGTTGCGCAGGAAGGAGATCTCATCGTCTGCGGTGCGTCCACGGGGCGTCCGCTCTGCATGGGGAATCAGATAGTCGAGCTCGTCCTCCTTGACCGCACGGACGTCGTGCAGCCCGTCCGACTTGGCGACGAGGTGGTAGATGCGGAAGAGAAGCCAGCCTAGGTAGAAGTTCGATGGCTCTGCCTTGCGGGCGACGCGTCCGTAGGCCGCTTCTGCGAACCTCTCTCTTCGTCCAAGACTTCGATGTGGTCGCCGATCTCAAGAGACGTCACTTGTCCAACGGCGCCGGGCGCCGACGGAACCTCGCCGCCGCCGCCGCCGCCGCCGCCGATTGTCTCCGCGAGGTCGTCCGTGGGGTCGACGAGCGAGGACATGACGCCAAAAGAACACGCAACGTTCGATTGTGAGGACCGCACGCGGGCGGCTCCTCGGCGTGTCCCGCCCAAACGCGTCTGCGAGGGAAAAATGGAACTTTGGTATGACACGAAAGGGAGGGCTACACGAGGCCCTCTACACTGGAATCAGCAGCTCCTCCACCCCCGCGCTCACATTGCGCCGAACTCCTCGAAGAGCAGCGCCTCCACGCGGCACTTCCCCTCTGCGTCCGTGTACTGACCCTTGACAGCCTCGACCGTCCCGGTCCCCGTCCGCGGGTCCCACATCCCCACCCTCCCGCCCCTGTAAGTTTTATTCACCACTCACAAGCTGTAACCCCTCTTACTACTGACAGAAACAGACTGCCAACACTATCAAACCAGAGGTCAGGGTCCGCGGCCCCCAGGGCCGCCTAGCCACCTGATCTACGCTGCGGGTGTAGGGCAAAACCGCGCCGCTGCAGAACGGTTTTTGCAAAACCGCGCGCCGCAGCGGTGCGAAACTGCGCCGCTACAGTCCCCGAGTGAGGGGAAGCCATCCCCGAGTGATCAGGATCATGTGGCCGTCGACTAGCGACGGCTGCGCAGTCGTCGATCTTCAACAGCCCCCCATCCTCGCATCGGGTAGCGAGACTGAGGATCTGAAGAAGCTAGACGACTGCTAAATCTCCTACTATCGCGCGCACAATTGTACAGCCTCCTCAGGGGCGGAGGATGCCCCTCGCGCGCACAATCGCGCAGCCTCCTCAAGGGCGGAGAAGGCCCTGTGTCGCCCTAGGCGGTGTCGTTCATGATCTCCTTGCGGAACGACTCGAACTCCTTGCGCGGGAGCGGCTTGGTGAAGAAGTCGGCGAAGTTCTTGAGGCTCTCGACGTACTCGACCTTGACCTCCCGGCGGACTCGACGAGCTCCCGAATCTTGAGCTCCTTGCGCAGGATGTGCTTCGTCTTGTCGTGCATGACCGGGTCCTCGGCGACGCGCAGCGCGGCCGTGTTGTCGATCTTGATGATGGTCGGGCCCTTGGGCTTGTAGCCGAGCGACGCGAGGAGCGAGCGCAGGTGGACCGCCTCGCAAGCCGCCAGCGTGCCGGCAGAGATCTCGGCCTCGAACGTCGAGAGGGAGATGTGACCCTGCTTCGGCGTGGTCGTCACCGCACCGACCCGCGCGGAGCCTGGGGGACCCGGAACCTCCCCGTCGGAGGCTGGAGTACCCGGGGGAGGGGACCGAGGTGGGGGAGGTGCCGTGCGGAGATAGCGGGTCGGCCGGCGAACCGGGGGGCCAAGACCGGAGGGCCCCGAGTGAGACCTGGAGTCAGCTGTCGGGGGAGATGAGAGTCGAGCTGACTCGGCCTCTGCGAGTGGAGTCGGGAAGTACGAGCTCGCCGGGGGTAGACCCGTCGCGGCGGCAGCCGGACCACCGTGATCTACGACAAGGAGGGCCACGCCTCCCCGAGCTTGATGAGGGACCGGCGGAGGGGAGGGGTGAGCCGAGGACGATAGAGAGGCCGCGGGTACGGGCGCGACTGGTCGACCAGGGAGAGCCGGCCCGACCTCCCGGGGGGGGGGGGGGGGGTGAGTACGACCCAATACTGCCGTCCTCGCCCGGGGAGTTGGGAACGGGGTCGCCGGAGGCGGAGTCAACGGGATCGGGCAGAGAAGACGAAACGGCGGCGGGGGGCCGCGGCCAAAGAAGGCTAGGAGGTGGAGCCGGGCCCCACATCCGTTGCCCAACCAGCGGAAAGCGAGTGGGGCTGTGGGGGGGGAGGACCGAGAGGATAGGGGGGGCCCTCCGGACCGTGGGTGGGGAGGCCGGACAGAGAAGCCCCGAGGGGAGACGTCGAGTGAGGATGTACGTCGTGTGCGTGTCTGGTGTTTACTAGCTCCGAGTAGAGGGGGCGCTCCGCTGCTAGGGGAAACCCGGAGCGCGGACTAACCCTCGGAGACCCGTGTTTACTTTACGGCCCTTTCCCTGCGAACGCGCACCCCCAGGGCTAGGGTTCTCTTGCCCGCAACCCGATGCCGATCATCCGGCCCGCTGGGTGCGCTTCTCAGCTCCCCGGCCCTGGATGTGAGGTTGCCGACCGCACTCCAAGTGCTCCAAAAGTGCGCCACCCACCCCGTCCCGACCCACCCCACGATGGCGTGCCCGGCCGTCTTCGATCGAGACGGTGAACACTGTGGGTGAACAGTGCCGCGCGGCGCAGGCAAGGTTTCAGTTCCACAGTTACAATAGGGGTGCGCTCCCCCCTCCGGCATACAAGAGAGCTTTCCGTGTTTTTTCGCGTACGTAGATACTTCTCGTACATCATTCGTGACCCGCCCACAGTTTGGCTCCCGCCTCGAGCGGCGGTGCGAGGCCGATGACACCCTCGCCTTCGACCCTGAGGAGCCACTGCAGCGTCGTGCGGAGGCCACCAAACGGGTAGATGTGGATTGCCTCTGCGCCGTGCCGCTGCCCCCTCAAGCGCTGCCACACTGCCACGCGCTCGAGGAGCTCCGACGGCTCCGTCGCCGGCGGTGGAGGACGGACCCCGCACTGCAACGCCATCCGCTGCAGCAGCTGCGCCTTGGCGGGCCCGACCAGCCCGAGGCTGACCGGCGCCTCCTCCTCGGCGGCCCGCAGTGCGTCCACAAAGCCTGTGGCACGCTCGGCGTCAAAGCAGATCTGCGTGACGATCCGGGGCTGCTGCCCGGCGCGGCGGAGGGCGGCCGTCTTGCCTTTAAGGTGCACAATCCCTTCGCCCGTGCTCACGGTGGCACCGATCCCCTCTGGATGTCCGCACAGCCCAACCGTCTCAACGCCACGTCGGGCGAGCGCGCCGCTCTCGAGCAGGTCGAGCGTCGTCGCGAACGGGCCGCCCGAGGGGCGGGGCGAGGCCGGATTCCCATGCGCGGCGGTGTCGTGCGCGCCTTCGTCGCCTCGCACCACGAGCACCTGCAAGGCGAGAGCGGCGGCTAACGCGCACACAGACAGGCTGAGGGCAGCGCTTGCCATGCGCCTCGGAGAGCTGGTTGGAGCAGGCCTCCTGCCACGAGTCGAGCCTGCGGAGCAGCTCGGCCTCGCTTGGCACGCGCGACGCCGCGATGTGTGGAACAGGCTCGACGTGCGGCGCCGAGGCGTGCAAGTGAGCGAGAGCAGCGCCCATCGCCGCTGGTGCATCGCCCGGGAGGCTAGGTAGGTACACGCGCGTCCCTCGAGGCACGAGCGCGAGCAGGCTCGTCGTCAGACTGCTCGTCCCGCTGCCCAGCAGCTTGGTCGGCAGCACCTCGAGGGAGAGGCGCATAGGTCTGTACAAACGTGTGCGCTAAGCGCAGACGCGGCGCGAGAACAAATAACCCACTTGGCGGCGAGGGGGGGCAGCCGCCGCAACAGACGAGCGCACCCCGAGCCGGGGATGCACCTAGGGGTCGTCCAGTTTGGGTTCGCCTTTCACGGGTGGTAGGGGATCACTATGAACCCTGGGGAGATTGCGCTCTCGGGCGTGTCACGCTAAGTTTGGATAAGCGTGTCACGCTAAGTTTGGATAAGCGTGTCACGCTAAGCTCTAAAATAGATAGCATGTTCTTAATGGCCCCACTTCCACATTGGACGCACAACCACCGAGCGCAAATCACTCTGAGTGACACATTTCTTGTTGGCTTCTAAAAATCTCTCTCAACCACCTTGGCGCAATGCGCGTCACCTCGGATTGGCTGC
Organism: Emiliania huxleyi CCMP1516; assembly: GCF_000372725.1. NCBI lineage: Eukaryota > Haptophyta > Isochrysidales > Noelaerhabdaceae > Emiliania > Emiliania huxleyi. The sequence goes on along the minus strand of NW_005202427.1, from coordinate 408,639 downwards.
TGGCACTCTCGAGGCTATGCCTACACAGCCTCGCGCGCATGGGCAGTCAAGAGGGACCACGCACCTTCTCAGGACAGCGCCGGCGCCTCTCTCTTGGACCGGCAAACTTGGTGGTCTCGTGTCACCAATGTGGGACCAGTGCGGCATCGCGCCATCGACAGCTCTGAACTGCGCCTCACCACTGACCGGGAAGGCCGCCAAGTGGGCCAGCACAGGTCGCACATTGTGGCAGCAGTCAGCAGTGCATGGCTGATAGCTAGAGCAGCAGCGTCAGGGTCGCAGGGTCGGATCGTGTCAAGCCTCTCGCCCGGCCGGCCGCGTGCAGACGTCGGCCTGTCTGCTGTCTGGAGTGATCTGTCGGCGGTCAGTACGACCGATCAGGTCGGAGTTTTCTGATGGTTGGAGGGTCTATCTGTATGTACTCCTCGAGATCTCTCCAAATCTGCCCTCTGATCAACCGTGATCATTCGGGAAGTCGGTGCTCATAGAGACTGACTCATAGAGCCGGAGCCCCGTTTCCGCACTGCGGCGCGGCGCACGGTGCCTCCGGGGGGCCCCGCGCCGGCCCAGAGAACGCGACCCCTTCTCTGCACACACCACAGGCACTCGGGAGCAATAAGACATGGGCTCTACGGCTACACATCCCGAACCACCCTCTCCAGCTGCAGCTCGATACATTCAACACTCTCCAAAGTCTCAACGACCTCGCCTCAATCAACCTCGACTTCCCCCTCAAGAAGTACACGTAGACGTACGTTCGCTACCGCACGACCAACCTGTACTCGCCGGTGCGCCTCTGTCGGGGGCGGCGACGCCACTCCACTCTCAGAGGTGCGTCTGCCCGTCCGTCTGTGAGCACTCCGGCCCGAGGTAGAAGCGCTCCTCAGTGGGCGGCGTCCAGCCGTCGTAGGTGATTCGGATGACCGTGTGCAGCGGCATCGACAGCTTGGGCGCCTGCGCCCGCGTCCGCCCGGTCAGGTAGCAGTAAAGCAGCCGCAGCACGGCCTGGTGCGAGACGATGACCAGCGGCTCGTGGTACGACTCGAGCTCGTGCACGAGCGGGTCGAGCCGCGCGAGGATGTCGAGGTACGACTCGCCGCGCGGGTAGCGGAAGCCGATCTTGTCGGTGGCGCGCATCTTCGCCTCGGACGGGAAGCTGTGCTGGATCTCCTCGTACGTCATCCCCTCGCACTCGCCCGCGAAGATCTCGTCGAGGTTGCGGTACACGCGCGGCGCCATCTGCTGCCACACGCGGTCGCGGTCGCCGCCGCCGCCGCGGTCCGAGTCCAAGTCGATCCCTCCGAGCGCGACGCCGCCGACGACGCCGGAGAGGCCGCCCGAGCGCAGCCGCTCTCGGAGCCCGTTCGCGCGCGGCGGGGTCCCGCGCAAGCCGCTGCTGCGGCCGGCGCTGCAGCGGGTCGGCGAGTCGCCTGTTGAGAGCAGACGGTGTGAGAGACGCAACTCACAGCTGCCGCGGGTCGGCGAGGGCGGCGCCGTTGGCGAGGGCATCGTCGGCGTCGGGTTCGGGCGGCACGGACGGAGTGCCGAGGTCCTCCTCGCTGATGATCGGGTGTGGGATGTGCTGGGCGGTGAGGATGGTGCGCTGGAGCGAGGAGGTCCACAGGCGCGTCTTTGTGAGCGAGTCGAGGCCGGCAGCCTGCTGGTAGCACACGTACGGCATCACCCACGCGCCGAGCCGGCGCGCGTACTCCTCGCCGGCGGGCGAGAGGGGCGAGTTGCCGCCGATCTTGCCGAGCTGATTGTACGTGGACTGGCCGTGGCGCGTCAGGTAGATGACGTGCGGCGTCGGGTGAACGACGGTGAGGAACTGGGCGATCCGCATCCGCAGGTACCCGTGCATGTTATTGGTGACCACCTGCGGCGAGGGGGCCGGCGGAGGGGGGAAGAGGGTGGCGGCGGCGGGCGGCGGCGGGGCGGGAGGCGGCGGGAGGCGGGAGGAGGCGGGAGGAAGGGGGGGGGGGGGGGGGGCTGCGGCTGCGGCTGGGCGCGGCGCGCCTTGTCTCCGTAGTTGATGAGCTTGATGTACGAGAGGTCGTCCTCGGAGCCGTCCTCCTGGAGCGAGACATACACGCGGGCGAAGCGGTTCACCCGCGCGTGGAACTCACGCACGAGCCGCGGAGGGATGTCGTCGCTCTCCTCGAGGGCTTCGGCGGCGGCGGCGGACCAGTCGTATCCGGAGCCGTACCTAGTCGAGGGTCGCCTCGGGTCACCGTCACCTCCGGTGATCTGGAGGGCGGCAGACCCGCCGTCTCTGCGCCCATGATTGCGCGAGGAGCTGGCCCGGGTCGGCCTGCCGGGGGTGGCGGGCGAGGAGGGCACGGCGATGCCGCGCGCGTTCTCCTCCCCCTCGCGCGACTGGCGCGAGTCGCGCGAGTCGCGCGCCTCCGCGCCGCGAGAGAGGCGCCGCTCATGGCGGATCTGCAGACGGGCGAGGGCAGCTGCGAGTCGGTGTGCTGTCGAGGTCGGCCGCGTGAAAGTGGGCGGGGGAGGAGGGGGCGGGAGGGGCGGCGGAGAGGCCGAGTGGGGCCGCCCTCTCTCGGGACGCGCAGTGCGTGCGCGGGGCGGCGCGTGGCTGCTGGTCACCTTGGACAGCAGGTTTTGCTCCATGAGCTTTGCCGAGTTGACTATCACCTCGATGAAGATCACCTTGGCACCGAGGCGCTTGTCTGACTGGATGGTCTCGGCCGCCCAGCGCCGCCGCTCCTTGGAGGTGCACGCCCACTTCTCGTAGAAGCTACCCATCCCGTCTGACGTGAAGATGATGGCCACCTTGCCCGAGTCGACATTCTTGCGCCGCCGGTCCGCCTCGTCCACCAAGAGGTGCTGCTCGGTGTTCTGGATCTCCTCGCGCGCCGCCGCCATCGCCCGCTCGGCGGCGCGCGCCTGCGCGGTCTGGCAGTTCCGCGGCACCGGCACCGTCATGTTCCCGCCCGCCCGCCTCGCCGCCTCGCCCGACGAGTTGAGGAAGAGCTTGAGGTCGCGCGTGAGCGTGTTGGCCGACGCCTCGATGCGACACTCGTCCTGCGGTTGCGCCGCGTGGCCAATGTCGACGGGCTGGCAGCCCATGTACCTGCGCATCGAAGCCGCGGTGAGCGGCGCCTTTGCAGCGGTGGTGTGCACTGGAGCGGGGCGGCGGCGCGACGCACTCTGCGACGTCAAAGAGCTTGACCTCTGCGCCGTGGAAAAAGTAGAGGTACTTTGAGAGACGCTGTGCGATGAAGCACTTGCCGCGCTCCGGCAGACCAATCACGATGAGAACATGGCGCACGCCGATCAGGCCTGCCATCCCGGCCGAGGGCGGTGGGACGGAGGTCGGCAGCGGGTTCTCGGACGTCGGCCTGAGCAGGTGCTCCTGGCTTTTCACGTACACGTCGTTGAGCGCGCCGGAGCTCTCCACGCGGGGTCTCGGCTCCATGCTGCGTCGGCCTTGTCTTTCAGGTTCTCTTCGCACCGCTGCTCAGAATTCGGCAATTTGCAGAAAGAATTTTACGCGCCCAAGTGCCCTGCCATCCCTCCCTTGCTGTCGTCCTCCCATCCCTCCCTTGGGTTGTCCGTTTTCTTTCTTTTCTTTCTTTGCTGTCATATCCTATGCGAGAGAGATCCCCTGTGCCCTGTGCCCAGCCCTCTCCGCGCGGCGATGCGCCCTCCCCCCTCGCTTTTGCAAAATCCTGCAAAGGTGGGGACGTGTCTGTCCTCGACCCAGCCCTAGCTTGGGATGTCCGTTGTATTTATTTATTTATTGCTCTGTTTTCTTTCTTTCTTTAGCCAAACAGCGCTCCGTCTCCAATTGTATGACCCACGCGGAGAAGAACAACAACGGCGACTCGCCGTACTCGGTCTCTTTCACCGCGACGCAGAGCGGCGACGTCACCGTCCATCTCCACCCTCACTCGCAGCTCGAGCGCGCAGTCCGCCACGAGCGGCAGGCGCAGGCTGTGGAGCCGCCCACGAGCGCGAGCCCTACGGCGCCGCCGGCCCCAGCCGCCGCGCCGCCGGCTGCTGAGCCAGAGTCCTCGCGACCGGTGCCAGCGGCAGCGGTCGCGCGCGGCTGTAGCCGCGTAGGAGCCCTGGGTCGGCCACCGTGGCCACTGCCCAAGGCAGCGGCCACCATGGCAGCGCGCTACGGCGTCTGGAAAAAGATTTTTTTTCCGAAAAGAAAGCGCCCAGTTCTCGCCGCGCATCGGTACTCGTGTCTTGGTTGCCAACACATACCTAAGATCGGTACTCGTAAGGACGTGAAGCGCTCCCACGTCTAGCGCTACACGTCCAGTGCTACCAGGCATCCGATGCACGCCTTCACGGACGCCGAGCGTCGCGAGCTGATCACGGACCAGTCGAACGCCGTGCGGCGAGCGATGAACGAGGGCAACCTCACGACCGCACGTCGAAACCGGACGTGGCTTGTCATCGTCGGCGCGCTGCTGCTGTTTTCGGCCTACCGGTTGATGCGCGGCACGAGCGTGGTGACTACGCTCGCAGCAGCGGACGCTTCGCGGGCAGAGGAGAGCGCAGGGAGGTTGCCGCTCGCAAAGGTCGCAGCGGGCATATAAAGAAAAGTAGAACCGACAAACTCAGACGCATAAAGACAAAGAGACACGAGGTGTTGTGTATTCTTGTGTGCGGTGTGTGATCACCTTCACCCAGCCGCGCAACACGCCGCACACAGGTCACAGCGTCTCACCGCTTCGCGAGCGACAGTCCGCCCACCGATTTGCCGTGCGACGCAAAGAACACGAGCGGCTCGTCGATGAGGGCGTGGAGGGAGTGGCCATCGATGTCCTTGCTCTCGACGAGAGACTTGTAGAGGCGTGCCGAGACCTGCGCCTCTCGCACGCGGTACTCTAGACCCGGTTGCTACTTTCAATGATAGGGATTTATATTTATTTGGTGTTGGCAGTTGGGTCACGGGCTTTCTCCATCTGAAGCAAGGTCGTTCGGATTTTTCGTTTTTTGCACCTACGCTGTTCTTCTTTGTCATGGGGGGTCGGCCGGAGGAGTACGCCGGCCTCTTCGACGGCCCATAAGGGGCCGTCGCCTGCTGTGCCATTTGTAGTGCCAGTCCGAGCCAGTCTTCTGCTGTGAGAGGGGCTTGGATGGTAGAAATCTTTGTCGCTTAGGCGGCTCCCGTGGTGTACCTGTGTTAGTGCCAGTGCGCGCCAGTCCCGTGCCTAGTGTCGTGCGAGGGAGTTTGATTGTAAAAAAAATCGTTATTGAGGGCCTAGTCCGTAAAGCACCGCCGCACACGGAATTCCGCACACGACGAGGACGTCGCCGATCGATCGTCACCCGCTCCGCCCGCTCCGCCGCTCCTCCCTCCATAGGTTGTACATCACACATTCCCCCTCCTTCAGACGCTTCAGACTGCGCGACGGCGCCCCCCCCCCCCCCCCCTTGCACCCCCCCCCCCCACCCGCCCACCCACACATTGCGCCCACCGCCCGCCGCACAACACGCAACACACAACAAGTGCTCGTCTTTTCTCCTGTCACTGTCTGGTACATACATACAAAAAGAAAGAAAGAAAACAGACAACCCAAGGGAGGGATGGGAGGACGGCACGCCGCCACCACACAGGGATTTTAAGGAGAGGGGTGTGGTGCGCTAGCCGTCGCCCACCCTTGGTTGGGCGTCCGCCTCTTGAGCACTTGAGCACTGGATAGGGTCGATTCCGCATGGTACGGGACCCCTCGATCGTCTCGCCCTCCCTCACTGGTGTGTTCATCGGGGGGGGTCATAACAAACACGGTACAGGATCGAGGTGCACGCTGCCGAAGCAGTGTCGTCCCCCCTCTCCCCGACGGCGATGGCGGTGTGACCGATCGAGCTACAAGAGGAGCTTGTTCAGCAGGATCCGAGTTAGACCAGTGCACTACCTCACTGGGCCTGAGATCACCAGAACGCTTCTCGTCACCGTCTCGGATTTGTGTGGGATCGAACCACTCCGGGATGGGCAAGCCCATCGTTCTGGTTAATTGTCAAAATTCCTGTTGTGCAAGAGGGGAGGGGGCTCTGACGGAGTGTGTGGTGGGAGAGGGCAGGGAATGAGCGCAGGGGAGGGGAATCGCCTCTTCCTATCTCTCTTCGCATTCTCTCTCCGATTCTCGCTGCAACCTTCGCGCCACCTCGCGGTCGCCCCCTTCTCGTCGTGCTCTCCCTTGTCGCTTCTTCCTCTGTCGCGTCGCTCTCCTCTGCCTCGTTCTGCGCCGCCGCCGCCGCCTGCCGTTCCCTTGTTCTCGCGGCTTCTTTCGCCTTTCATACATTCTCCTGTCATATAAAGTACAGTGGGTTGCGGGCATTAAGAAAACAGGATTCCGCGGCACGCCGCCGTTTCTAAGCCTTTCCACAGCCCTCATCCACCCCACGCCGTGGTTTCTTAGCTCCGGGCGGGGCACTCAATCAAGCCAGAGCGCCGGCCCGAAGGATTTTTAGGTAAGAAGAGTGTTAAAGCTCGGTCCGCGAGGGCGATGCCAAGAGTCTGCCGCCGAGTCGGCTCTCTGGATGAGGGGAAGACGCACACACGCCTCCATCCACTGACCACTCCACTCAGAACACCGCAGACTTGAAAAGTGACAAGTGCGCTGCCGCAGGCCCAGGCGAAGAGAAATTTTGAGCTGCAGCTGGGGCTCCGGACCCGTTCACACTCGTGTCTGGCCTTTTCTCGGGGCCGCGCCTGCGGCGCCCCGTGGTTTCTTAGATTTTTGCGGAAATCGCTTGGTAGGGTTTCTTAATGCGACGTTTTCTTAATGCCCGCAACCCACTGTACATACATCTTGTCTGCTCCTGTGGTGCGGGCGACGGCTTCTGAGGAAGCCGTCGCCCGCGCCTCGCCTGTCGCGTGAATCGTGTCGTGGAGCACTTGGAGCACTTGGAGTGCAGTCATCAACCTCTGGCACCGCCCTTGCTGTAAAATTTCTTTGTCATCCATCGTTCGCTTACCGAGTGCGAGGAGTGCGAGGCCTACGGACGAGGCGCTCTCAATCCGCGTAGAGTCGGCTCGATGCCAATGGCGCTCGCCTGCGCGACCCTCCTATCCATCGGCTTTGTCGGGCCGCAGGGGCCTATCCGTCGGACTGCAGTCGTCGGCCCGCGTGCCAGATCGGCCCGCTGCTGCGACGCCGGCGACGAGCCCGCCGAGTCGGCGCTCAAGAGCCTGTTCACCACGAACCGCGACTCGCCCGACGCGAGAGCCAACCAGCTCGCGTGGGCGCGGAGGCAGATGGAGGCGGAGGTGCCGCAGACGACGCTCGACGGCGCGCCCATCGCCGGCCGCGACGACCTCATCCGCAAGTACATTGCAGCGGAGAAGGAGAAGCTGGGGCGCGAGCTGGAGTGGGAGGAGGCGGCGGGCGAGGTTGACGCGTGGCTGCTGAAGCAGGCCACCGCGGCGCCCGCCAAGACGTCGGCGGCGGACGTCGGCGCCGCGCTGGCCGTCTTTGCGGCCGCCTTTGCGCTGCAGCTCTACTTTTCCTCGCGGTGACCGGCTTCTTCGCCGTGAGTGCGAGAGTGGGGGGGGGGAGGGATCGCCACCGATCGCCTCGGCCTCCGTCATTAGTAATGTATCCGGTCTGACCGAATCTTCGGCTGGTGTGTATCGCGGCCCGCCATAAATCACACCTCCACGTGGACTCCACGCGCTGCCCGCCTGCGCCCGAACGCCGAACCCCCTGGTCAACTCACCCTCCACACCCCGTAGCAAAAGTGAGAGGGAGGCTGCTTCGTAAATTAAAATTCGTTTTTCGTTACTATAAAATGTAACTAAAATGCAGAGGGGACCCCGGAGGGGGCAAGAACCGAGCAACGCGCCTTTAGTTATGAGCGTAGCGAAATCTTCACAGGTGGTACTGCTGCAGCAGCCAGCGTGCGTGAGGCTGAATGCCGCGGCTGTCCGTCAGCCCGTGAGTGATGTTGCCGCCGCGCACCCGTTTCACCCATCGATTCGCGTTCTTGATGATCGTCTGGCACAGCTGCGGGTGCGCCTCCAGCCACTTCATCAACGTGTCCCACTTACTTGGGTCCTCCAGCGGCACGTAGTGCACAAAGGGAATGAGTAGCCCTTCCATGAGCCATGTTTCCCATCGTGGAACGGGCATGACCACCAGGCTCGAGCTCGCCAGCTGCCACGCCAGGTTGGTCGCATACGAGTTGCCCTCCAGGGATAGGACGTAACGATACTGGAGCGTCTCTCGCTGCGTCATGCGCTCGCCTTTGTGTTCGGGCTTCGAGATCCACGAGTCTTTGCCCTGGACCACCTGGGTGAAGCGAACGTTAAAGAACGCCTCGGAGAGCGCGTGCACATAGCGCCTCCGCCTGCCGGTGGTGGAGCCGCGCCACACGAGCGCCGCCTTCTTCTCGCGCCATGGCGGCATTGCGGCGGAGAGCCGCACTGCTTCGTTAACTACTTCGCCGAGGTGCCGCTCCCACTCCAAGGGTAGAACGATGCCACGCTTCCTGGAGATGAGGCGATTTTTTGTGAAGACAGGTGCAGAGCAGCCTAGTGTGAGCTGCTCTTCCTGGTCGCCGAGCTGCACCAGGTACTTCGTTCCGAGGGGGATCTCGCTTGCGGAGCATGTCGCCGTCATGTCATCCCACAGAGGGCACAGGGCCGAGGTAGGACAAGGCTTGCCGTGGGTAAAGACCATGATCTTGTCGACGCCTGGTGTGGCGTTCTTCCATGTCTCCAGCATGCACCCGGTGTGCGCACTGGCAGCGTAGTACGCAGTCCGAAAGCTCGCCGGAAAGGCGTCTTGGCTGTGCATCACGTCGTCGGCTATCGTCACGGTTGGCAGCGCCGCTGCCGGGAGCGGTAGCGCGATCGTGTTTGGCAGCATGGACGCAAAGCCGCCAATGCCGCACATTCCGATTACCGCCAGACCAAAGATCGTGGTCCGGCAAGGTCCTGCAGAGCTGGCGCCCTGCGATGACTTCTTGATGGCGGGCTTGCCCATCGATGCGAACCGGCGGAACGCCTCGAAGAAGAGAGCCGAGATTGCCGAGACGAGCACGAAGAAGCCAGACGGGCAGGCGAAGCAGGGCCAAGAGAAGTAGTTTGTGTCGCCCGAGGGAGCCGAGTCGGACGGCTCGCTTACGCAGCCGGTGGACGCCTCCTTCTCCTTGGCCTTCTCGTCCTCCTCCTCGTCGTACGCTTCGATCTCCGCGTTCGTCTCGGCGTCGTCGAGCAGATCGTACTTGTTGAAGACCTTCGTGGACTTGACCTCGCCCTTGCGCTCCGTCTTGTTGCGCGAGTTCAAGACGGTCCAGTCGGCGTCGCCCTACGCAATGATAAGGAGGGACGGGGTCAGAGAGTGGGTCCGTAGACGCACGGCGCAGAATGCAAGGCGCTCGCTGCCGGGGCGGGCGTCTCCTCCGGAAAGTCGTTGATCGTCGACAGCGGCGCGCCGCCAGGCGCCGCCGGCTTGAGGGCCGTGGCGACCTTGGTGACCGGCTTGAGCGCCGGGTCGTTCTTGATGACGCAGGTCTCGGCGTCAAAGGAGGCCTCCGCGCCAGACTTTGCGGGGACGTCCTTTGCGAGGGTGTTCTTGGCGCCGCTCACCTGTGGGCGAGGGAGTTTGGGGATGTCCCGGCCGCCCAGCTGATCTATCAGTGCTAAACTTGTCGGACGCATCGCGCAGGGCGCGGGGAGAGGAGAGGGAGCGACAACCGAGGTCATCGCTCCGCGAGGGGCGACCCCCCGGCGGACGAGGAACGAGTCACCGTTCACAGTTGTTGCTGTGAATGGACTCTTCGGGTCGGCTGCTGTTGCCAGTACTCTTTTGCTTTCAGCCTGCTGTGGAAACAGCTCACATTGTCTCACAAGAACTTATCAGCCGCCAAGGGGAAGAAGGGGGGGGAAGGGGGGGCCGCCGCCGAGCGGAGCCACCTCCGCAAGGCCGTTGGCGCTCGACAGCCAACGCATGCGCCTGGTGAGTCTGATGGCACACGTCATGGATTTCAATCTAGACAGCCATCCGGGAACCGCTGGTTTAGCTCGTGGGGCATCATGCCCGCCAGACTTCATCCAGGTACGCCTCTTGCGGCCGTCCCATGCTCCGCCGAAGACATCGAAAGCTCCGCACGGACTGCACACACACACGCCGCCTACCAACACATGGTGAGCACGTCTCTCGCAGCCTGTCATGCCTGTCCTATTCTTAAGAAGCACTTCGATTTTTTCCGAAAGATTCCGAGGAATCTACATAACGCCTTCATCCGTTTGCCCAACGGAGGCCATTTTTGGCCCCTACAGTGCTAGCACTGTAGTAGGTAGTAGTATATGGATAGTTATAGGTGACTAGTCATACAAGCACGAAGGGCGCACAGGTGCGGCTACAACGTACAAGCACACTACCTTAAGCTGTCCCTATCTCATGATTATTATATTTATGTTTAGGTGATCCACTCCACAAATATAGCTCCGCTTGCGTGCCTTGCTTGGGTTGTCGTCACCGCTGCTCCCCTAAACTGTCCCTATACCATTATTATTATATTACTAGTATTATTGTTGTCGTTTGAAAATCCTCCCCTAAACTGTCCATTAAGTATTCGTAGCCTCCAAGCTGGCCCGCGGAGAGGCTGGGAGCCGCGGCACTGGTCCGCGCCGCCAGCGGGGCGAGAGCAGCAGCCGACAACCAGCCGACATGGCAGTTGCGATGGCGCTTTCACAACACACACACACGCACTGTGTGTCCTATGTGAACGGCTACTCGCTGTCGTACGACGCGCACGGCTATCTCAGGCCGCACCCCGTCGCGGCGCGTGGATGGGCGTAAGGCCGGTCGCTCTGCCTCGATCCGGGCACGCTCGCGCAGCTGCGAGTAGCCTCCATGCCTACTGCGCTCCCGTGACGCCCGAAGCGGGCCCGCGCCATGCTCATCCCATTTTACGATGCTGACGCTCGTCCGCCGTCGCTGCCTGCTCGCAGGTCCAAAACCAGGTGGGGCGAGGGGCGCCGCCGCGGCTTCTCACGGGCTGGGCTCTCACGCTGCTCACGCTGCGAGTAGGTGCGGCCCTCTTGAGCCCCCCTTCCTCTCCATTCCGGTCACCGAAGACGATCCGGCGCCGCTGCCGTCGATCAAGGAGTTTCCAGCGGAGATGCCCGCCCCGGCGGCGAGCGCCTCGCATTCTGCGGCGCGCGTCTGCCGACCGCTCCTCCACCCGCCCCCCGCTTTCATTGCGTAGGGCGACGCCGACTGGGCCGTCTCGGCGGCCAAGGAGTTTCCAGCGGAGGAGCCCGCTCCGGCGGTGGGCGCCTCGCACGCTGCGGTGCACACGCGGAGCTCAACAATAGACGCACCCACCGCTTGCGCGCGCGTAGGGCATCGCCGACTGGACCACCCCGTCGGACCCGCGCCGCAAGAACGGGCGCAAGGGCGCACGTCCGCCCCGATCTGCCGCGTCAAGAACATCTCCCCAGTTCGGCGGCAGCAACGGGTTCGGATGCCTGCTCGGAACGGACGGCAACGAGGGCATCCTCGGTGGCAAAGGCAAGGCGACCGGCGGCTCCACGCCGTCGACAACAGACTCGGTGCTCGCCGCCTGCGTATGCGGCCTCCTCGCCCGCTCGCCGCTCTCGCACGACCAGTCTCGCGCCCTCCTGTTCAGGGTGCGACGGTCGACGTCGAGACGACCACGATTACCACGCTGGAGGGCTCCGTCTCTGCCTCCGGCCGGTTCCCGTGGTCAAAGTCCTACAGCTTGCTCCGCCTCTTTAGCATCCTCGCGCTGTTCTGCCTCGGAGCCGCGTTTGCGCACTCCTCGTACTCTGCCACCGCCGCGCTTCTCTCCTCGCAGCGGTACGACTGGCCGTGGCCGCGAGCGGCTGCAGCGCCGCCTCCACCCACGCCGTTGCTTCACTTGGCCGCGAGCGCGAATGAACTTCCGAAGGAGCAGCCCGAAGGCGAGCCGTACCATAAAGACGCTCGGACAGTGCATAACCAGTACGCCGACGGCTGCCGCTACGTCTTCCTTGACGTGGGCTCAAACATCGGCAACCACGTGCGGTTCCTCTACGAAGCGGAGAAATTTCCGGGAAGCTCATACGCCAAAATATTCAACGAGACCTTCCCGGTTAATCGAGGGAGGCCGGATGTGTGCGCGTTCGGATGGGAGGCAAACTCGGCGCACGTGCCGTGGCTAAACCGTCTCCAGCAGGCGTACAAGCAGCAAGGATGGCTCGCGCACTGGTTTGCTCCCGTGGCGGTGGCAGACAAGGATGGCACCATTGAATTCTGGCACGTGAACGATACGTACGACAAGAGCCACAACGAGTGGAGCTACTCGATGCGACATCTTGGCGCAGGGTTCAAGGAGGTCGTCCGTGCCATGGATTTGGCTCGGTGGATCAACGCGCATGTGCATCGCCGACGCGTGCCCGACGCGATCCGTGAGGACGACCCGCCCCCAGCTGTGGTGATGAAGATGGACATTGAGGGCTCCGAGTTCTCCGTCCTGCCCAGCCTATTGGCCACCGGCGCAATGTGCTCCATCTCCTATTTGACCGTCGAGTACCATTGCGCCGGTAGCCCTAAAAAAAAAGACAAGTGTCACATCAGGAAGAAGCACCTGAAGGATGCCCTGGACAGTGTCCATAAAGAATGCCCTGGAAACGTCAAGAAGCTGAAAGCCTCTCAACTCGATGACGAGGCATACGCGCTTAGAAGCTGCATAGACACCACGCATTCAGCTATATTTCTCAGCTGTATTGTACTCGTAGCCCCTGAATCACGCGATGACATAGCGTGTTCACACCCTGACGGTTGCCGTTCGTGCGGTAGGCATACGCGGTGAACTCAATACCGCTCCCACGTGCACAAGATACCTCCGACCTCGAGACTTCGGCCATGGCGCTGCCAAAGTCGGACCTCACAAGATACCTTACCGACAACATTCGAAGGCCAGCCCGGCGCCACTTCCCCCAGCGAGCGCATTATCGACAGGACGCGCATGAGCGCCCGGCCCAGCGCACGTGATCCGGTGCGCGACGGTTCTGGCGGCGCGATTTTGGGGTGAACCGTTTTGGGGGGCGGGCGATGCGCAAACGATCCATCGGCCCTCATGATCTAAATTGCACCCGTTCCGGCGCTAACACGCTTCCAATGTCCCCTGAGCTCCGGCAGCTGTCGAGACACATTGTGGTGCGGACTCCGCGAGGCGCTGCCGGGAACTTTCCGATCTCGCGCTGCCCGAATGCAGTCGACAGCGCGTGGAAGAATGCCTCGCTGCTATTGCCCAACCTGTTTCTAGAATTGGGTGGTCGATTTCGTGACTCTACGAACCGGGGGGCCCCCGGCAAGGGGATGCAGACGACGGGCTCGAGTCGTAGTTGTGTGAGGTGCCATAGATCTCCAGTATGGGGCGTTTATTCAAGACAAACAACAAAAAGAGCTTTTCGCATCACGCTTACAGAAAGATGGTAGGTTCTGGAAGAATATTTTCTTTGTAATAAAAAAAGAAATGCCGGGGCAAAGGATGGCCTCCCACCGAGGGGGGGCGAGGGTTGGGGAGATTTCTGCCTCGGGGAGGGGCAGTCGGAGGGGCAGACAGAGGGGCAGATCCCCTTGCAGCCTACACTACAACAACAGCACCCGAGGGTTTTACCAAGCTGCCAACCCTATTCACCCACTCCGGGCCCTGGGTTGGTTGGGTGGTCCCCCACTCTGCGCACTCCAGGCCTCCAGATGTTGGTTGGTTGGTCCCGCACTCTCCGCACACATATTGTCTATTACACACATAACCACAAACCAGACAGCCCCTGCCCCCTCCCGACGGGGACGCCACCACCCTCGCCCAGGGATCTACAATGCTGTCTTAAGGTCCGACAGGTTCGGCACCGGGCACCGCCTCGGTATACAAAATGCGCCTGCGGGCGGACCCTTACAGATCACAGATCATTACACACAATAACCGTTTTTACACAGCCTTGTCCTTATACGTGGCAAGCACCGAGGCAATTGCTGCCTTCGCTGTTGCCTTAGCCCTCTCGGCAATGGGGTCGTGAGCCGCCGTCACCGCAAGCGCAGCGCGCACGAACCGCCACGGGCTGCCGCGAGGCCCGGCGCGCGGTAGGCCGATCACTGAGGCAGTCGCTGCGTCCAGTGCGCAGTGGTGCGCCAGGTCCGATGAGGTCGCAAAGCACGGGCATCGTGGGCGCCCAGCCTTAGGCACTCGCAGATCTCGCGGCCCGCGCGACACTCTCGCAGATCTCGCGGCCAGCGGACACTTCCGAGAGATTTCTTCGTGCTTTCACAGGGGGGGGGGGGGGGCTGGTTGGCTGGTCCCGCACTTCGCGCACTCGGGCCCGGAAACAGTTGGTTGGTTGCGCACTGTGCGTGAATAGGGTTGGCAGCTTGGTAAAACCCTCGAGTTGCAGCAGCGCAGGATTCCTGAATTTTCCTGTGGTGAGTCTATCGGTAAGCGCGGGTTAGCGCGGGTTAGTGCTCACTAACCCGGCACGGGTCAGCACGGGTTAGAACGGGTTACCATAACCCGGCACTAACCCGGCCCTAACCCGGCGCTAACCCGGCACTAACCCATGCGGCTGGGGGGCATACGTCAGCATGGGTTATGGTAACCCGAGACTAACCCGGCGCTAACCCGGGTTAGTCTCTCCCTCGGACGGCTTGGCTGCACCTTGCCCCTTGGTGCTCTCCGCGGCAACGCCGTTATCGGTAAGTTGAGCGTGTATGGAGTGAGTCTATCGCGTATCGGTAAGCGCGGGTTAGCGGCGGTTCCACACGGGTTAATCCACACTAACCCAGCACGGGTCAGCACGGGTTAGAACGGGTTACCATAACCCGACGCTTACCCGGCACTAACCCGGCACTAACCCGAGACTAACCCGGCACTAACCCGAGACTAACCCTAGGACTAACCCGGCGCTAACTCGCGCTGCTCGGGGGCATACGTTAGGATGGGTTAGTGCCGGGTTAGCGCCGGGTTAGCGCCGGGTTAGCGTCGGGTTATGGTAACCCGTTCTAACCCGTGCTGACCCGTGCTGGGTTAGTGCGGCTTAACCCGTGTGGAACCCGCGCTAACCCGCGCTTACCGATAGACTCACCCTGTGGGGGCTGAGGGCCAAAAGTAAAACGCCCAACGCCGCTCTCGGCTCTCAGAGAGGCGTTATATCTCAGTAACCCCGCTCGCAGGTACTAGAGCAGCGTTCGTCAAGCTCAAACCCCACTCTGCACAACACAGAGCAGCGTTTGCCTAACAAGACTCCGCTCTGCAACCTTCAGAGCGGACTCTTGCTCAGAAAAACACCGACCGAGCACGTTCGAGCGGAGTCAAGTCAGTGCAACACCGCTCAACATAGCGGGAGCGGTCAATTTCCGCGGAGAGGCTGCTTTTGCCTCCCTCAGTCGCGCTCTCCTCCGCCCCTCCTCTTCAGAGCGGGACTTTGCTGAGTGAACACCGCTCTAGATGGTCAGAGCAGCGATTGCTTTAAGCTGACACCGCTCTAAATGACGTGAGCGGCGTCGCCCTGAATAGACGCTGCTCTGGGACGCCGGGACGGCGATGCCACCTGACGCCGACGGCGGATCCACGATCGCTCGTGGCGCGCGGCGCGGCGTGGCGAGCCCCGCCCCTGGGGTTGAGCAGCGTGTGGGTGGGTCGTCACTGCTCCGAGTAGTCAGAGCGGCGTCGCGTTTAGTGATACGCCGCTCACGTCATTTAGAGCGGTGTCAGCTTAAAGCAATCGCTGCTCTTACTAGCTAGAGCGGTGTTCACTTAGCAAAGTCCCGCTCTGAAGAGGAGGGGCGGAGGAGAGCGCGACTGAGGGAGGCAAAAGCAGCCTCTCCGCGGAAATTGACCGCTCCCGCTATGTTGAGCGGTGTTGCACTGACTTGACTCCGCTCGAACGTGCTCGGTCGGTGTTTTTCTGAGCAAGAGTCCGCTCTGAAGGTTGCAGAGCGGAGTCTTGTTAGGCAAACGCTGCTCTGTGTTGTGTAGAGTGGGGTTTGAGCTTGACGAACGCTGCTCTAGTACCTGCGAGCGGGGTTACTGAGATATAACGCCTCTCTGAGAGCCGAGAGCGGCGTTGCGCGTTTTACTTTTGGCCCTCAGCCCCCTGTGGGTGCCTGCCCGCTGTCCCCGCTTGTTGCTTGCTCGCACAATGATGTCCTTGCTCGGACTCGGAGCCGCCACCGGAATCAACATCGGCGCGACGAAACTCACACCTCTCCTCAGCGGCCGCGTCGCTGCCGCCGCGACGCCAGTAACCCTCTCATCGCTCTACGAGGAGCGAGGAGCGGTTATCTTTGCCGTTCGCCGACCCGGATGACCGCTTTGCCGAGAGGAAGCTGCGGATCTGTGCAGCGCTCTCTCTGGCATCGACGTCCCGGTCGCCGGTGTCGTGAAGGAGGAGGAGAAGCCTCCCGACACGGACGCGGACAAGATGCTCGGGGTGGCGGAGTTTGAGGAGCAGTACTTTTGCGGCCCGCTGTACCTGTCGGACGAGGACAGGACGCTGTACCAGCACCTCGGCAACCAGCCCATCTTCACGCTCGGCACGCTGGCGCGGGCTCTACTGAATCCGTTCAAGGCGCGGCGCGAGATGAAGGAGATGGGCGAGCGGATGAAGGCGAGAAAGATTGAGGGCAACATGGTCGGTGACGGGCAGGTCAAGGGTGGCGTGCTATGCATCGCGCCCAGCGGCGAGATCAAGCACACCTTCTACGAGGACCCGGGCAAGGGCATCCCGCAGGAGGCGCAGGCTGCAATCGTCGAGGCCGTGCGCTCCTTCCAACAGGCCTCGCCGAAGCAGCTCGCCGCAAACTAGATCCGCCCGGTCGCACGGGCTGCGCCGCTGAGAGCTCGCGCACTCGCGCTCTCTCGGCGCGGATCGTCCACCTCCTCTCTCAGGGATGACGGCGGCCTGGCCCAAATGCCAATCGAGCATGCCAACTGCCCGAGCTTTACTGAGGTGGAGAGGGGGGAGGTTGGGCGCGGGCGCGGGCGCTTGTTCCTTCTAGAGTGTCATGTATGCGATGACCGATGTGTGAAAATGTCATCGGTTTTGGTATTGCTCGACTCAGAGACGTCAGACGAGACGACCCCCACCTGCCCCCTCACCGCGCGCAGCCGCCTCCGCCTCCCGCCGCTCCATAAAGCGCTTCGGCAGCGCTGCTCCGATGGCCTCCTCCCAGCTGGCACCCGAGTTGACGGCGGCGAGCATGGAAACGACGCTGACCACTGAGAGGATCGGGTGGACGTCGGGCCGCGGCGCGCACTCCCGCAGCGGCAGCCGCACCGCCCGTCCTCCTGCAGCACGCGACCTCTCGAGCGAGCGGCCGCTTACCACAGAGCGGTCGACGAGGCCCGACACGACATAGGTCACATCTGGATCTAGCGTACTCAGCGGCTCGCCCGCGTCTGGGCTCAGCCACACGAGCTCGTCTGCGGGCCAGCGAACGTCCGCCCTCTCGCCCACTCGCTGGCAGTCCCACCGAGCGAGGTCTCGGTGTAGCATGTCCGGGTGGAGCGAGGCCTCGTCGAGGGCGGAGAAGGAGAGGCGCAGCGGGTGCGGGGCGCCGCGGTTCGCGCCGTACGCGCGCACCAGCTGGCGAGAGAGCGATCGACGCTCGCGGCTGCTCATCGCCTCGCCAAAGGAGAGCTCGACCGAGACGGACGCGCTCTGCGGGGCCACGGCGCACGCAGGTGCAGTCAAGAGGAGCATATAACGTGCGAAGGGGTTCCCAACCACCAGCCCGCTCACTACAAGTGACCAAGAATTTTACAACGTTCGAGCCTCTCGCACACGAAGAAGGCCGCGAGGTGGCATGAAGGTTGCAGCGAGAAGCGGCGAGAGACTGCGAAAAGAGATACGAAGAGGCAGACTCCCCAGGGTGGGCGACGGCTAGCGCACCACACTCCTCTCCTTAAAATCCCTGTGTGGTGGCGGCGTGCCGTCCTCCCATCCCTCCCTTGGGTTGTGTGTTTTCTTTCTTTCTTTCTTTACGAAGAACAAGAATTCTACAATCACAAGCCCCTCTCACAGCAGACTGGCACGAACTAGCACAAGAAACTCCGCTCTTTACCCGACCGCTGCGAGCGGAGCGAGCCGAAGTGCGAAGAGATTTTTTTGAGCACAAGGTCGTACTTGCATGTATGTACGTCCCTGTAGCCTGTTTTGACAGTACGTACGTAGTGTCGAAGTACGTCCGTGATTGAGCTGAGGTAGGGTGCCCACAGGACCCAAAAAAAGAAAGGAAAAAAGAAATGGGCACTCCCGATCGCAGCACTTCGTGTTGGATAGTCGAGATATTGAGAGTGTGACTAGGAGGGTGGGACGCTGGGGATTCTCAAAGGTATACCCTTGGAATGGCCGGATCCAGCCTTAAAAGTACGAGATCTCGCGCGCTTCGCGCGCTGCACCGCCTATTCTCCGCGGCTGTGTGGCCTCTGACCGAGAGGGGGTACACCTCGCGGGAGCCAAGACTGCTCGACCGACACAGGGGGGTGCCTGCCCAAGACCCAGGTAAAACCCGGGTATTGCATTACAGACCCTATTTGGAGCTGTATTCTTGTCATATATTTGTTTGTCATATTCGAGAATATAGACCCTGTTTTGGACAAGAATACGGAAAGAATACGGAAAAAGAATATGGGTAGTGCTTGGCGAGAAAAACGTGTACAGGCCAAACAAGTGCCTGTGCGCCATAGGACCCCTACCTGCCAGTAAAGCCCGAATCCTCCTCCTCTGCTTGCGCCCAATTCGCCAGCCTCCGCACAACACAGTGGATAGCCGCAACCGTTCGGCGTCCGAAGAGCTGCAAGGTGGCGGCCAGTTCGAGATTCGCTCTACAGGGGGAGAAATTTTTTGGAGACCCCTACCTGCCAGTAAAGCCCGAATCCTCTGCTTGCGCCTTCGCCAATCGCCTGAATGAGGGTGACGTCGTCGGACAGTGAGGCGAGTGTCTCGGACAAGTTGAGGCCCGCCGTGGTGCCCAAGAAGCCGGGAGGCCGATTTTCCGTCGTCAAGCCGAGCGACACGGTCAACCAGGCCGTTCGTGAAGTTCTCGACGGAATCATTTGCAATGCGGTGAAGCAGGCGGGGGGGAACGGCGTCGCGGCGGCGGAGGAGAGGCCGCCGACGAGCGCCGCGGCCCCCCGGCCGCCTCGGCTGCAGCCAGTGCATCCCAACAGCCCCAACCAGCAGGGAAAGCACTCGCCGCGGGCGCTCGCGTCTCCACGCGGCGGCGCAGCGGCACAGCAGGGCGGGCAGCACGGCTTCGCGCCGGCGCAACCGCCCGCAGCGCAGAACTGGCTCGGCCGCTCCTCCCAGGGGGCGCCCGCCGGCCAGCCTCGCGCTCCGCCGGCGGCCGTCCTCACCCAGCACCCGCCCAAGCCGCAGGGCCCGCCGCTGCAGGCGCGGCCCCGCACGGGCCCCCAGCCGCCTCAGCAGAACGGCGGCCCGCCGGCGCCCAACGCGGCGGCGCCCCTCGCGGCCGCGGTCCCGCCCGCCACCGGACTCGCGTCGGCGGCGCGGCCGCGGCCGGCGGCCCCTCTAGCCGCGGCGGGGCAGATGCCTCTGGGTCAGGTTGGGCCGCCGCCGCAGCCGCAAGGGGCGCCGCAGCACCGGCCCGCGGCGCCGTCGCAGCAGCCGCACTGCCCGCCCGCCGCCCACCCCGGCGCCCACCCCCCCCTCCCTCCGGGGCACAAGAAGCGCATATTCGCCGTCGGCGGGAGCGGCAGCGGCGAGGCGGACCGCGCGGGCGCGGGCAAGCCGCCGCGGTGTTGCAGCGAGCCGGGCGGGCTCGCCTCGATGGGGTCGGGCAGCGCCGCCGCCGCTGCGGCCGCCCCCCCCCCGCCGGCGGGTAGCGGCGACCGCGTCGGCGATCGGCTCGGCTTGCTCGCAAGCGAGTGGAAGGTGCAGCAGTCACTTGTCCAGCTGCTGCTCGACTCGCTCGCACGGTCGGCGCCGGTGGCCGCGGCGTCGGACGCCCTGCGCGCCGGGCCGACCACCTCCCCGCCCGAGCCCGCCCGCCCGCCCGCCCGCGCGCTGCCCTCGCGCCCGCCCACGCCCAGCTCGGCCGCGGGCGGGGAGGCGGGGGAGGCGCAGCCGGCGGCGGCGGGGCAGCCGGCGGCGGCGGGGCAGCCGGCGGCGGCGGGGCAGCCGGCGGCGGCGGGGCAGCCGGCGGCGGCGGGGCAACTGGCGGCGGCGGCGGGGGAGAGCACCTCTGCGGCGTCGGCGTCGGCGCCATCCCTCGCCGGCGCCAGCCTCGCGGGCGAGGGCGACGCTCTGCGGCACGGGCGCGACGCAGAGCGGTTCGCTTCACTCGCGCGCGAGTTGCTCGAGCTGTCGTCGGAGAACACGCGGCTGCGGCGCGAAAACATGGAGCTGCTGCGAGACTTGAGAGAGGTGCGGCTGAGACCGCCGCCGCCGCCGCCGGTGGCGGGCCGCGCAGCGTCTGCGTCGCCGCTCGAGTTTGCGCCGCCGCCGTTTGCGACGCAGCAGCCGGCGGCGCAACACGCGGCGCTGCAGCAGCAGCAGCAGCTACAGCAGCAGCAGCAGCAGCAGCAGCAGCAGCAGCAGCAGCAGCAGCAGCAGCAGCAGCTACAGCAGCAGCTACAGCAGCAGCAGCAGCAGCAGCAGCAGCAGCAGCAGCAGCAGCAGCAGCAGCAGCAGCAGCAGCAGCAGCAGCAGCAGCAGCAGCAGCAGCAGCAGCAGCAGCAGCAGCAGTTGGCAGCGCAGCAGGCGGCCCAGCAATATTCCACGGCAGTGCACGGCGACCGCTACGATGCGCAGCCTGCCGCCCTCGCCGCGCCAGACAGGCCGCCGCCCGACGCGTCGTAGGGGAGGGAGAGAGGTGTGCTTGCCGCGGGCACCCCGCTCCCCTCAACAGCTCCCCTCAACAGTCGCACTTGCAGCTCATCGCGAGCACGCCGTAGGCTGACGACCATCCCAGCCGCTCCGGCGAGGCGCAAAGGGGGGGTTCCACACTACTTTCCGGTGCGAGGCGAGCTCGGCGGCGGGGCAGCGCGGGGTTTCGGGTTTGCCGACCGCTATTTGCCACGTGGATGATCTTAGTTCTCGCGTCGACGACTGGATCGTGTGTGACTTTGTTTAGTTGTTTGGAGGGTTCGGACGGCTCGAGCTTGGAGCTTGTGCGTCGTGTGCGGACGTCCTGCTTGATGCTTGCTACGGCCATATACAGTGTGTGTTGCTTTGACGACAGCGCTTGCTGCGAGTCAGTTTTACTCTTTTGAGCGCGTGACATGGGGCTGGGTCGAGCGTTTTTGATATCTCGGTGAGTGGGCGCCCGCCCGCCGCCTCTGAGGGGGTCGGGCCCCCTAGACTGAAAACAAAAACAAAGTAGAAACCGTCAAAACAGGAAGTTTTCTTGTAAGCCTCGTTCCAAGCGGGGCGCAAGACTCTTCCTCCTGCCTTCGGGCCCTCTCGCCTTCGGGCACCACGCACTCTCACACGCCAATACACGCGCGGCCGGCGCCCCTCATGCCCTTCCCCACGCACACCGCGTGAAAACTGCGCGTACGTCCCCGCGCGCACGCAAACACACGAGCAGCGCTCAGAAGCCTGTGTCATGTGCGTCTGCCCTGTGCTGGCACCCCATGGCTGCGCCAGCCGCCCGCACCAGCCACGCACCTCTCGCACCATCAGAGCCAGCCGCACGACCACTCACGCCGCGACGCGCGCGCCGCAGTGAACCCCACTGACAGTCCACGCCCTTTGCCAGGCGCCTATACACACTGTTTCAGGCACCATGCCCTACCAGAGCGCGCCGCGCCCGGCACGACGCAGCTCCACCGCGCGAGGCGCGCGCGGCGGCACGCCGCGCGCGGCGGCCGCCACGCACGCGCCCCGCCATCCGACCAGATCTGCACAGCCTGCCAGCAGGCTGCAGCAGACCTGCTGGACACTCAGCACATACGCACGCTCGCGCCGCCCGCCCACTGCACGGCTGACTGCACCCCGCGACAGCTCCGTTCCACCAGGCGAGGCGCGCTGGCTCGCCGCGCGCGCTCCCGGGCGGTTCGGCCAAGAATGCTTCACCTCCCCACGCCTGTGGCTGTGCAGAGTGCTCTCTGCCTCTGTGCAACAATACCCTCACACACGCCCGCGCGGCTCACGCCAATCCCCCGCGCCCTGAGAAAACCGCGGCCCCACAACAAGTGAGCTCCCAGCCAGCAGCCCCGCACGACGCAGATTGCTCCTCGCACGCCTGCACCTTCTCAGATGTTCCCACCCCTCGAAGCTTTTCTTTGGAGAAGTTAAGCTCGTGCGCATGTACTGCGAGATAGCTAGCCCATAAAATCTTGTCAAAACAAAACACTCCTTTGGAGAAAACGAATCCAGGCATAGTGTGTGTAGCACCGCCGCCAACGACTCCCTGCGACGCCACACTGACAGCTAGACGGAACTCACCAGTCCGATAAGGATCAACTGGAAAGCTGAACCCTGGGCTTAGACAGAACGGGCGTGGCAGGCTCCAGGGGAGGCCACGCTCTACCCGGGGCGCTAAGGAGGGAAATCGAAACTGTTGGGCGTCCATCGACAAACAACCCACGATGACACATCGCCAATCCCCCCCCCCCCTGAGGACCTAACCTTGGCACGTAGAGCACGGGTCATCTCGGAGAGAGAAAGGGGAGGGATGAGGGGGGGATAAGGGAGCGCCACACTGAGGGAGTACCCTAGAATTGAGAGAGATCAGGGGAAGCCACTATGGGGGACGGACACCAAGGCACTAACTTCATCACTCATTCGCCCCGCACACCTAGCCTACACCAGTACGCGTTACACGGAGCGCCAAGGGGGAGAGAATGGAGGGGGGATAATATGCGTGCCCGTTCTTTTAGCTAAAGCAATTTTTTTTAAACCGTCAAAAACAGCCTGCGAGAGCGGCGCTGCGCGCCGCCTAGAGGACGACGACAGCGAGGATGTCATGTTGCGCGACGGCGTCATCCATTTCGTCACGCCGCTGTGAAGTGGTGCCACTTGTGCAGGCGGCACGCCAGGTCCCTCGTCCAGAGACACACTTTCTTGCGCAACCTCGCTCTATCACGTGCAATCGTATGCGATCTCGTGCAGTCTCGCGCAACGTCGTGCACTCTCGTGCACTCTCGTGCATTCTCGCGCAATCCCGTGCGATCTCGTGCGGTATCGTGCAATCTCGTGCAATCTTGTGCAATCTCGGATCTCGTACAATCTCGCACAATCTCACACAATCTCGCGCTGTCTCGTACGGTCTCGTGCAATCTCGAGCCACTTGTGTTTTGTCTGGGGAGGGGCTTCTCCTGCGGAGTCGTGCGTGCGCAGGGCTCCTCTTTGCTTTCTTCTACTCCCTACTATCATCTCGTTCCCGTCCTACCAGACGCTCGCCGGGACGCCGGCGCGCCTCGCCGCTGCCCCCCTCTCGCCGCTGCTCCGCTCGTGGCCACCGCCTCCCCTGTCAATCCCGCCGCCCGCACCACCGCTGCCACCGCCTCGCGCCTCGCCGCCGCCGCCATCGCCCTCCCCCTCGCCGCTGAGCGGGGTGCTTGGCGAGCCTCTCACACCGTCCCGGCCGCGGTGCCGCACAGCCTGTGCACACACTCTCTCCTTCTCTGTACTCTGACTGCGCCGCCGGCGCCGCCACGCATGCAGTTGGGTGCTTGGGTCAGCGGCGTGAGCCGAGAGGTGGCCCACCGCTGACAGCGCTCAGCGCGCGGGGGGGGGGGGGGGGGGGGGCACACTGCACACACACGCGCGCGGGACGCGCCCCGGCAGCAGCTCCTGCCTCCTCTCCGCTCTCGCGCCACCCCGCGCGCGGGGGCGTGACGTCTGTAGCGAGGCGACGGTGGGACGGTGTCCGATTCTGGGGTTTTCATGTATAAAATGCGGCTCTACTCGCATCGACCAATAAAATACCGGGGGAGGCCTGCGCAGCCTTTTTGGAGAGAAAGAATTCTTTGCACCACGCTCCTTGCTTGTTGCCTGTCGTCGCTGGCTCCCTTCTGATGCGGCTTCCGCTCCCACGTACCGCACCCAAACGGACGACGCCGCCTGCCGGCTCGGAGCAGCGGCAAACAGCGGACGGAGGCGATAGAGGCGGGCGTTGGACTCCACGGGTGAGCATCTCGGCCCTCCATCGTCATCCACCACCGCCGCCTAGCTCGTCGCCGCCGCCTCCGCTGGACGCACATGCTGCTCTATCGTCGGCGGCGGTCAGTCTCCGCTCGAAGAATGCAATGAGGTCGCCACGCTTCTTCCCACGCTCGCGGAAGCCAGCGCCCTCCGAGCCGGCGTGTGAATGTTGCACCGACGGCGTGTCAGAGCTGCGCCTGAACCAGCAGGGTTCGCTGGTCATCACGCTCCGACGAGCGACGGGCCTGCGCCGAGCCGACGTGCGAGTGCTCGGTGGAAGCTCTGACCCGTACGCCGTCGTGGCCGCGGCAGGAGGCGCGCCCGCCACGAGTAGCACCGTCAAGTCGAGTCTTTCTCCAACCTGGGAGGAGACCCTGCGGCTCGCTGGCGGCATCGCGTTCCGCGAAGTGCTTCGCCACCCTCTGACTGTGACCATCATGGACCGCGACACGAAGAAGATCCGCGAGCTCCTCTCCTCCTCGGACGACGTGCTCGGAACGGTCTCGGCGTCGCTATTGCCGGTGCTTGGGCGACAGAAGGCCCTCCGCTGCAGCGACTCGTTCGAACCTCCCCTCCACGCCATAGGCGCTCGCCGACGAAGACGCTGCCGACCTCGTGCTGCCCTTGTCTCCTCCCGGCCGCGGGACAGTGTACCTTCGCGTCGAGTGGCGGCCGGCGGCGGTGACGTTTGAAGTGTGGGATTCTTCGCCAACCGCGCAGCCGCCAGACCCGCCGGTCGAGGTTGTCCACCGCACGACGGGGGCGGGCGTCGCGGAAACCAAGGCGTCGCTGCTCGAGGCGTCGCTGCTCGAGGCCTGCTATGATGATGCGGGGCAGGACCCCAGCGACGAGGCGCCGGAGGACGAGGCACCGGCGAGCACGCGGCAGTACGGCACCGGCTGCTGCATCTGCTGCATCGGCTCGCACTCGCAGGCGCAGAGAATCATCGTTCCCTGTGTGGTGATGTGAATCTGCAGAATCTGAGAGGAGACTGTGCCACAAGGACAGCTGTGAGCTCGGAGAGCTTGACAAAAAGACCCTGCACAACGATCGCACGGCCACGGGCGGGGACCCGTTCCTTTTTTCCCATCTCCTAGTAAAAGTCTCCGTTTTTATTTATTTACAGAGCTCTGTCCTCTGAGAGAGCTTGAGTCATCCCTTGAGGGGTTCGGGAACGCAGGTTTCGGGAATAAGAGTAATTGACGTCGCGGGAGAGACACGCGGAGAGTGGTCCGGTTTTGCGGCCGTTCGGTCACAGAGAGTTTCACCTGCGCCCGGAGTGCGCAGGGCCTCCGCTCTTCTATCAGCGGCTATTTACTTCAAAATGCTCACAACGGGCGCGGCCCTCCTTGAGCTCCTCCATCATCCTCGCCCACCCTGACCGCCGACCGCGCCGCGGCCCCGCTCGGGTTGTCGTCCCTCCCCACGCCCAGCTCTGACGCTGCGCGCGCCGCTGCGGCGTACCGCTCGCGCGAGAGCGGCGCGCCCTCGCCCACCTCAGTCAGCGCGCCGCCGTGCGCCGCGCGATTCGCCTCCTCCACCACCTCCGCCGCGCGCATCCTCGCCAGCCAGCCCAGCAGCGAGAAGGCCTTGCTCACTCTGCCCCCTCCGCCGCCGAGGCCCCACCGGCCGCAGCACCAGCGCTGGAAGGCGCCGGTGCCGAGGCCGGAGGCGCGCCGGCGGGCGTGGTACTTGTCGTACTCGGCCAGGTCCATCCGCCCCGTCCGCTCGTCGGCAAAGCGCCGCCGCTCCGACTCGTTCGAGCCCGCGACGGCCGCCACCGCCTCGCCGCCCGCCCCTGCCGCCTCGTCCGCGGCCTCCGGCTCCGCGCCGGCGTCGTCGCTCGCCTCGCGCTCCTCCACCTCGTCGCCCAGCAGCGCGTGGCTGCTCGACGGGTCCGACTCCGCATCCGCGCTCGCCTGCTTGCGCGCCGCCGCGAGCAGCGACGCGTGCCTCGCCGCCTCGAGCGGGAAGAGCTCGACCAGCCGCTCGAAGGCGATGCCGCCCTCGGGCCGCCGCACCAGTGGAAGGACGCGCGAGAGCCACGCCGCGACGTGCGAGAGCAGCTCCTCCACTGCCCCCGCCGACGGCTCGCGCGCGTCGCCATGTACGTACATGACGCTTGCCAGCGAGCTGGCCACCTCCTCCTCGGCGCTGCCGGCGCGCGGGCGCTTAGTCAGGATGGAGAGCATGCTACTCGCGCCCGCCGCGCCGGAGGCATTCTCCTCCTCGGCCCGGCTCTGCTTCCCGCCGGTGGGCAGCGGAGCCTCGCTGCTGCTGGTGGCCGCCGGCGGAGGAGCGTACTGGTGGTTGGCGGCGGCCTTGGCGGCCGCCGCCTTTTGCTTGGCGGCCTCGTTTTTCCGCGCGAGGTCGTCGAGGAACTCGCGCAGCTGCTGCAGCTCGGCCAGCGCGGGAAGGCTCTCTTCCGCCGCCTCGAGCGTGGAGAGCGCGCCGGCGACGCGCTCGCGGAAGAGACGCATCTTCTCGCAGCTGCTCTTGGACGGCCGCGACAGCAGGCCGCGCAGCATCGGCCCATGATCCGCGAGGAGGCTGTCGCGTAGCTGGTGTGCTTCTCGCGCCATTCTGCTCGATTGCGAGAATACCAGCGCGGCTGCTACGCTTCACGTTCCAAGCATTCATCTGTCTAGCGTCCACCCATACCGCGTTGGTGTCCAGTCCGAGCCTGGCTGTTCTTCACCTTTCTACCTACCTACCTACTAAGCATTGAAGAGGGCGACCGCGAGGTGGCACGAAGGTTGCAGCGAGAATCGGAGAGAGAATGCGAAGAGAGATACTCGCATAATGTGGGTAAACGAAAAAAGTAGCGCCCAATTCGTCTACGTACGGCTTAGTGTGTGGTTGGGGTGGCCTCAGGCATCCCCAAGGGAGCCTCTGCGGTGCCACATAAGCAGCTTAGTGATTGTCGAGACTTTAAGGGATTCGTTTGAAGATCTCGCAAACAAGACAGACACTACTATGGTCACCAGTAAACGAAAATTCGACTTTGAGGGATAATATCTCAACAGACTGGGTGAGAGCATAGCATTATTATTGCATATTAGGCCGCATAAGGTCAGACTTGACCCCACAAGCATCCAGAACCCGATGCTCCGGCTCGACTGTGCCGGCACACTGCCTCCTCGCGCACGCGGCTAGCAGGCCGTTGCGGCCCGTGGTGCACCAGAGAGAGAGGTCGACGCGTTGCCCCCGCTGGCGACCCCGCGCGGCTCAGGCCGGCCAGAAGGTGTGTGGTGACGGCACCGTGGCAGGAGTGCGGAGATGAGCTCGCCGAACGCGAGCAGCAGATGGCCAAAGTGTGCCAGCGCGAGAGCCTCGCGAGCGGGCGCAGAAGGAGCTCGCCGTGACACGATGCCGGGCGGTGGTGGTGCTCTGGCGACTGTGCACAGTGGGCAAAGTCAGGCTGCAACAGGGCAGCACGATGGTAGTGCCCTGCTGCAGCCTGGCCTGACATGCACAGGGCGAACAGAGACACTACTATCGTCTGGCGCTCGTCACCGAATCTGGGCGAACTTCGACCGCCGCCACAGCTGGCCACGAGCACGCAGCGACAAAATGCTGACTGTACGGAAGTTGAGGCTGGTCGAGAGGAAGAGGCTGCCGTGCGAGCCGGCAGCTGGCTGCCTCAGTTGTCTCCGGCGTGTTTTTTCGGCTTCTTCATTCTTGTGCATGGTGCGGAGTGCATGTAGGTATATTGTTGGCATGGTGCGGAGTGCATTGCCGTTCTTAACGGAGTCGCTTAGGCGGCTCCGGTGGTGAGCCTGTGTGTGTGCCAGTCCGCGCCAGTCTGCGCCCTTGTCGTGCCAGTGTGCTGTGAGAGAGGCTTGTATCTTAAGAATTCTTCATTCATAGTAGCGTATACGCTACTTTCGTTTACCCACATTCTGCGAGTAGGAAGAGGCGGACGCCCAAGGGTGGGCGACGGCTTGCGCACCACACCCCTCTCCTTAAAATCCCTGTGTGTGTGGTGGCGGCGTGCCGTCCTCCCATCCCTCCCTTGGGTTGTCTGTTTTCTTTCTTTCTTTTTTACGTTCCAAGCATTCATTATGAGGATACATTGGGAGACTTCCGAGCTCTCACGCCGCGCGTAGGGCCCTTAGGGGCCTAAGCACAACCCCCTCTCCGAAGAAGGGCGGAAAGACTTTGAACAAAACAAGTCTGTCTCACAGCAGACAGGCTCGACACAGGTGCGAACTGGCGCGTACTAGTACTATATCACAGGCACACCACCGGAGCCGAAAGACACACAGTAAGTTGAAGGGTCCGTCTCGAACACGCGCCCGATACGCGTTTCGTGTGCAGACTATAGTCGAGCGCGTCGGAGAGGTGTTTCGACACCGAGTGTTTGAACGTTTCTTCGCAGAAGAAACGTCGAGAGAAAAAATCTCTCGCCGGTGTTCACAGAGCTCTGTGAACACCGGCTACTCGGCCTTAGCCGCCGGTACGTCAACAGTGCGATAGCCAAGTATCGCACTGTTGGGTCCCGATGGTGTCCAATCACAAATTCGTGCTGTCGACAGATCATGTCCCTTGGTCGACTGCACCCGCCTTTGGACGGTTCTCCGACATGCTTAGATAAGTCTTTTTTGTCTTTTTGGCTCGCCTGGCCTTCACCAGTGCGAACATATTCTTGCTCGTAGGAGCCGCTCGTCTTTCGTCCGAGCAAACGTGCGCCCGATCGCCCCATTAAGCACGTGCGAAGGGTATCCGAGCGCCGTAAACTCCCTGAGCTTGCTCGTCACGCTGAGTGCGAATCCCTCGTCATCGCTTGCCATCGCGACCACCTTGAGCAGGCATCCAACCACGATGCCCGCCTTCATTTTAGCGCATGTGAAGCTATCCCAACGATGGTAGCGCCATACTCGCGGTGCCGTCTCGCAGCCCTCATTAACGTTCTTGAGTCTCGTCCGGAAACTTCCGCTTGGGTCGAGCTCAAGAGTCGTTTCCAAAAAATGCGTCCACACGCGGGGAGCTATACACGGCACGGGTACGGACATCATGTCGGCAGAAAGTGCAGACGGCAGCCGTCGTCTGCGTGTTCTATGCCTGCACGGGCTGTACCAGAGTGGGCCCGGCATGGAGGAGACGGTGAATAACTCCAGCTTTGGGCAGGAGAGCATCAAGTCTCGTTTCGAGTTCGTCTCAGTGAGTGCGCCACCGCCCGTACTGCAGATGCTGGGAGCCGGCGGGGACTACCGCCGTTGGTGGACCAGCTTCGGGGGCGTCTACTACCCCGGGCAGCCCCTGATCGGAGAGCCGTTTCGAGACGTGAAGGTGCTGAAGCAAGGCTACGGCACTGAAGAAGAGATCGTGACTGGAATTCTCAACGAAGAGATGGACGAGACCTTCAAGTTTTTGAAGGACCTGATCGAGACGCGGGGTCCGTTCGACGGGGTGCTGGGGTTCTCGATGGGCGGGTTTCTCACCTCCATCCTGGTGCCGCTGCAGCTCT
Organism: Emiliania huxleyi CCMP1516; assembly: GCF_000372725.1. Classification (NCBI taxonomy): domain Eukaryota; phylum Haptophyta; order Isochrysidales; family Noelaerhabdaceae; genus Emiliania; species Emiliania huxleyi. Next base: position 379,066 of record NW_005202427.1, on the reverse strand, counting down.
TGCAACAGCGCGACGGCGAGCTAAAAAAACGCGTGGAAGCACGGTTCAATCTGAACCGAAACTCCGCGGACGACGAGATCTCGCAGAGGTGTGTGGAGCGCACGCTGCAGGCGGCGCTGGCGCTGGCGCCGGTTTTGGATTTCAAGTTCGGAGTCATCTGCAGCGGAGCCCCAAACTACGACGTGTTTTGTCGCGAGCTAAACTTGCATCCCCAGTTCAAGTCGGCCCACGAGCCCTGCTCTCACTCCACACCAGGCACTTCTTACGCGCCCGAGAGCGTCCCCAAGGACTTGCCGAAGGACGAGATGGCTTACCCGGAGCCATTCCCGCTCCTCGTCACCGCTGATGAGAATGACTTCATTGTGCCTTTCGCCGATACAGAGCAGCTGTGTGGGCTCTTTGCAAACACCACGTTTTTGAAGGTCTCGGGCCATTCTCTGCCGACTCTGGCTCACGAGTGCAACACACAAGTCGTGGATTGGATGAAAGATCGCTCGACTTCATGAGCGTCTGCGGTACGCTGCGTGCAAGAATGTCACTGCTGTGTGCAAGCATAACTATTCTCATACGAAGCTTGCTCGAGCTCGTGGCCGATTGATGCGGCCGCCGCCCCCCGCCGCCACCGACGTTTTAAACAACAGCACATCGTTGCAAAAAAAACTTATACAACACATATGTGAGAACTGGGGTGTATATGTCTGTGTACTGTGTCTCTCTTGCCCGTAGCCCGATGCCAATCATCTGGCCCGCTGGGTGCGCTACTTAGCTCCCCGGCCCTGTGTGTGCGGTTGCCAACTGCACTCCAAGTGCTCCAAGTACGAGCTATATCTAAGGGAGAGAGTAAGTACCTCGACATGTCAGTCATATGGTATCGCGCGCGGCTTGAAGCCGTCCCCACGAACGAGGGCGGAAGGACACAGAGACATAACACGATGGGACGCTAATAAGACCCTGGCGGCTTGCGGCCAGTCACTCGTCAATCCTCGACGAGACAGAGGATGAAGGCCGTGGCCACAGCAGACAGGCACTGCGCTGCACTGTCGCTCAGGCTCTCGTCTTGCCACTGGCAGAGGTCTGCTTTGGCCACGGCCTCGATCGCGGCCTGCCGCTTGGGCCGGCCTCTGACGTTCACGCCCGCAGCGTCGGCAACGGCGCGCGCGATGTACGCTTCGGTGGCACGCTCGAGACCACCTGCCGCCCCTGCCGGTGGTGCCCATTCATCGTCGTCGCTGCCGGCTCGAGGGCGCTTCTTCAGCTTGACGGCCTTTGGCGGCGCGGCTCGCGCCGACGCGGCAGCGACCGTGGACGCGGCAGCGACCGCGCACTGGAGGTGCCGGCGGCGAGCATCGGTGCGAGCGCGTGAGCGGAGTGGTCGAGCGTCTGGCTGTGGACGAGCACCTAAGTTGGCGCCCCGCCTCTTCCCTCGGTCTATAATCAAAGAGCGCGGGGACTTTGATTCCTATTTTTGCGAGCACCACCGCTGACGCAAGGCGCTTACCTACATGTTGAGGGCGGCGATTTTGCGAGCACCTTCCTTTCTGATCTGTTCTTTCTCGCTGGACAGGCTGTGCACATACTAACCTCGCCAACAGTTTAATGGATGGCCTATTGGCCTTCCCGCCTCGCCCTGGCGAGGCATTCGTGAAAGAGCTCCCCCTCGTCCATCTTCCACTCGACCGCTACCCGGTCTCCTTCCATCCCGTTGACCGCGGCGCGGTGGCAGATAATGCCTTGCCGCTGGCGCGGCGCTCCGCCTTCTGCCTCTCCGCCGCCTTCTCGGCGCGTGCCGCGTGCGGCGGCGCGTGAGGTGAGCCCGCAGCCCTGCTCTCTACTACCAGGCAGCCAGGCAGACGACGAGTTTACAGTGATGGACGTAGAAGAGGAACAGCCAGAGGACGAGGCGCCCCAGCCGCCGAGGAAGCGGGGGCGACTTGAGAACGAACGGAGTGATTCGATGAGTCAGGGAGAGGGGGCGAGCAAACAGCATGGAGAGGATGGAGAGCCGGTGACGAAAGCCCAGAAGCAGCGCCTACGCAAACGAATGGAGGGATCGGCAAGAAAATCGGGGGATCAAAAGTCATACGAGAGAAAGACCGCAGCAAGAGGCGAAGAGGAGGAGGGGTGAGGGAAAATTTCTGAACGGCCGAGCCTGCAAAGCAGGCCCGGACAACTAAGAAGGTCCCTCGCCCAGTGTTCATAGATCGTAGTGGAACTTAACAATGCTCGTAAAACCATGATCGATGCGAGGACGCAAGTCCACCAACCTCGGCCATTCCAACGGCCAGACCGCTCGCTTAAGGCTGATTGGCTAGACGAGCGGTCTACCTCCAACGGGGCGGTCCGGGAACGCGTGGAACCTGCCCGCCTCGGTGGGAGGTGGTTTGTGGCGCCGACGGGCCGCCCTCTCCACCACCCTCGCCCAGGGATCTACAATGCTGTCTTAAGGTCCGACCTGTGGGCTCTGCCTGCGCTCGGCACCGGGCACCGCCTCGGTATACAAAATGCGCCTGCGGGCGGACCCTTACAGATCACAGATCACTACCACGTAGTCGCCCATGCACTTCAGGCCTCAGGCGCCCGCCCGCCCGGCCCGAGCAGGACCGTGGCAGGAGCCCCCCCACGCGTCGCCGCGCAAGGGGCCGCTCGGATTTGGCCGCCTTCCGTCCCCGCACCTCAGCTTGGGGATGGGCCGCTCGTCCCCCTCTTTCCCCTCCTCGACTGCACATTCCCTTTTACATACATATATGATATATTTGTTTGCATGTTTGGTGTAGGACAAATACGCGGAATAGGAATAGGATAATCAGTACCACACACACCCTTTGTTCCCCGTGCGTACTCTCTCACTGAACCGCCGCCAGCCGCTCCTCGAGCCGCTCGCGCAGCCGGCCAGCGAGTCGGTCGAGCTCCTCCTGCAGCACGGCCCGCTCGGTGTCGCTCACGCCGGCGAGCACCTCCCGGAGCGGGTCGGCGCCCCTGTCCGCCCCTGCGCGGCCGCCGCCGCCGAACGGCAGCGCGTCGACCGTCTCGAGCAGCTGCAGCGCCGCGCGCGCGAGGCGCGCCACGGCTGAGTCGGCGGCGGCGGGGCCCTGCGCCTCGAGTGCGGCGGCGAGGATGGGCCTCGCGGCGCGCGCGGCCGCGACGGGGTCCTGCGACAAGTCCCCCGCCGCGAGGGCGGCCGCCTCCTCGCCGAGGGTCGACTTGAGCAAGTCGACGAGCGAGAGGGCATAGAGCTCCTATTAATTAGCTAGTAATTCGCTAGGAATTAGCTAGTGATCAGTCGACGAGCGAGAGGGCATAGAGCTCCTCGTCGCGCGAGAGGGGCGGCGCCAGCGCGTCGAGCAGGGCGCGCGCGGAGGTGAGCGACGGCAGCGGCACCCCCCCGCCCGTGGCGGCGCCCGCGCGCGGCGGCAGCGGGACGGGCAGCTCGAGCGGCTCGGGCGGCGGCGGCAGGAACGGGAGGCGCGGCGGCTGCGGTAGCGCAGCGGCAACGAGCGGCACCGCCTTGCGAAGGGCTTGCCGCAGCAGCAAGTCGGAGGCGCCGGCCGCCTCGTCGGCGAGGAGGGCGCGGATCGAGGCCGCGTCCGGCGAGAGCACGAAAGCGGCGGCGGCGGCGGGCGTGAGGCCCTCGTCCGGCACCGCGTCGAGGTCGACGAAAGCGGCGCCCTCCTGCCGCGCGACGACTCCGGCGGCCGAGTTGACGAGGGCGGCGAGCCGCGTCGGCGTCACCACCCCCTTGAGGGCGGGGTCGCCGCCGCCGTAGAGCACCTCCTGCAGCGCCTATGCGACGCGCCCTGGGCGTGTCGGTGGACCCGCCCGGGTCGCCGCCGCCGCCGAAGCCCTGGTGCGGCGCCTTTTGCAGCTCGGGCCGGTCGGAGGAGAGCAGCTTGCGCGCGACGAAGGGGTACGCCTCGAGGACGAGGCCGTAGTCTGGGTCGGCCTGCAAGCGCGAGCCACGAGTGAGCTACTCAGCTCGTTAATAGCTCATTAATCAATTATTGAGTAACGGCCTGCAGCGCGAGCCCCTCAAGCGTGACCACGGCGCGCGCGAGCAACGCAAAGTACGGCGGGATGGAGAAGGGGATGTCGTTGAGCACGGTGAGCATGTCGCTGGTCATCGCCTGGAAGCCTCCGACGGTGGACTCGACCGAGCCGTCCATCCCGTAGAGGGTCTTGAGCTCCTGCTCATACTTCTTGGCGCCGCCGCCCTTGACGTACGGCGAGAGCGCCTTGTCCATCAGAGGGAGCACCTTGGCGCGGTTGCAGTCGGGCGGCAGGATGCCGAGGCCGACAAAGTCGTCGATCAGGGCGGCGTAGTCCTTGTTGGCGGGGTGGATGAATTAACTAATTAACTAGTAATTAACTAGTAATTAACTAACTATTAATCACTCAGGGCGGCGTAGTCCTTGTTGGCGGGGTGGATGAATGAACTATTCATTGACTCTAATCACTCAGGGCGGCGTAGTCCTTGTTGGCGAGGTGGATGAATGAACTATTCATTGACTCTAATTACTCAGGGCGGCGTAGTCCTTGTTGGCGAGGTGGATGAATTAACTAATTAACTAGTAATTAACTAGTAATTAACTAACTATTAATCACTCAGGGCGGCGTAGTCCTTGTTGGCGGGGTGGATGAATGAACTATTCATTGACTCTAATCACTCAGGGCGGCGTAGTCCTTGTTGGCGAGGTGGATGAATGAACTATTCATTGACTCTAATCACTCAGGGCGGCGTAGTCCTTGTTTGCGAGGTGGATGAATGAACTATTCATTGACTCTAATCACTCAGGGCGGCGTAGTCCTTGTTTGCGAGGTGGATGAGTGAACTATTCATCGACTCTAAGTACTCAGGGCGGCGTAGTCCTTGTTGGCGAGGTGGATGAATGAACTATTCATTGACTCTAAGTACTCAGGGCGGCGTAGTCCTTGTTGGCGAGGTGGATGAATGAACTATTCATTGACTCTAATCACTCAGGGCGGCGTAGTCCTTGTTGGCGAGGTGGATGATGGACGAGACGAACAGGTCCTGGTCCTTGCGCTGCACGCGCGCGACCAGACCAAAGTCGATCAGCACGAGCCTGCGCCCGCCGGCAGGCACGCAGGGGGGCGGGTCGCGCCGCGCAACAGCCTTCTCCTTCTCCTCGGCGGGCGTGCGCGTCGCTCGGGCCTCGCTGGGCTAGAGGGCGGGGCGCGGGCCAGGCGGGTGAGGGGGGAAAGTCGCACCGCGCACGGCTCTGGTCGTGCGGCCGCATCAGGTTACCCGGGTGCGGGTCCGAGTGGAAGAAGCCTAGAGAAGGGTCAAAGAAGCCGCTCCGCGAGACGCCCGAGGCGCGCCCTGCCGGGGGCCGGCGGCGGAGGCGAGGGAGTGGGGCCTGTCTGCAGCAGCTGCACGAGGAAGCACTCCTGACCGATGGCGACGAGCTCGCGGACCTCCTCGGTCGAGCACTCGGACAGCTTCCGCCCGTCGATCCACTCGCTCACGAGCACGCGCCGCGTCGTCAGCGCCTCGTACACGCGCGGCACCGCCACGTCGGTGACGCCCGCCTCGGCGAGGCCGCGCGCCATCGTCTGCATGTTCGCCGCCTACGCGGCGCGCGGCACCGGCCTGAGACACGCGCCCCAAGCTCTCCCGCCGCCTGCCGGCGCGCTGCTAGGCGGAGACGGAGGAGGCGGAGAAGGAGGAGGTGGAGAGGGAGGAGGAGGAGACGGCGGCGGAGGAGACGGCGGCGGAGGAAAAGGAGGAGACGGAGGCGGAGAAGGACCGCATGTTGCAGTGAAAGAGTGAACGACTCGCCTCGTTCTTGAAGTCCAGCTCCGTGTAGAAGCCGACTGCCCACTCGTTGAGCAAGCCGACGTAGTCGGTGCGCTGCTGCGGCGCGAAACGCTCGACCTACACGCGGGACACGCGCGCGGCCCTGGCGCTGGGCGCGGACCGCGGAGGGCGCGGGCAGCGGCGGCTCGCCAGCCCCTGGTAGACCTCCGCCGCCCGCCGCAGCACGTACAGGTCTTTGGAGACGAGGGACTGGACTCCCGGCCGCTGCACCTTGACCGCCACAGCCTCGCCTGTGGGCAATCTTCGACGACGGTGAGGGCTCCAGCCGAGGGGAGCGAGTCGACCGCCGCCGGGCTCGCCGCTCGAGCGGAGCGTCGCCCGGAAGACCTGCGCCAGCGAGGCCGCCGCCGCCGGCTCGGCCGAGAAGTCGGAAAACAACTCGTCGATCGGGGCGCCAAGCTCCTCCTCGACCATCTCGCGCGCCACGTCAGCGGGGAAGCCCTCGACGCCGTCTTGCAGGATGGTGAGCTCGTCGAGCGCCGCCTGAGGCAGGATGTCGGGCCGCACCGACATCATCTGTCCCATCTTGACGTACGTCGGCCCCAACTTTTGGATCCGCTCTCGGGCGTCGCGTGCGAGCTCCGAGGCCGAGTCGTTCAGCGCGTCGGTGCCGCCCGAGACGAGGAGCGCCGCCACGCGCGTGAGGAAGGGAACGCTCACCGACAGAAACTCCGCCCAGCGCGACTGCAGCGCGCCGCCCTGCCCCTCCCAGTACTTTTGGATCGCCTCCTTGTCATACACCAGCGGAAGGCCCTCCTCGTCGACCAGGCCGGTGCGGCTCTCGTCGATGGCGACGAAGCTGTCGTCCGCGTCGGGCGCCTCGACGTCCTGAACCGAGCCGGCCACCTCCTGCACCACCGTGGCAGCGGCGGTGGCCGCCTGCGCCATCCCCGGGAGCTGCATCGCCGCGGTCGCGGCCCGAGGAAAAAGAGAGGAGGAAGTTGACGCGTCGGGAGGGTGATGCCACACGCCCGTGCGGAAGGCTGCCGCCGGAGCGACGCAGATGAGCGCGATCAGGGTCGACATCGCGCTCGAGGAACAGGTGCGGTCCGGGCGAGCGATGCGGAGAGTTCCTCGAACCGGCATCTGTGTGAGCGTTTTTTTTTGAGTTTTAGACGCTGTTTTCTTTCTTTCTTAAGCTCCAGGAAAAATCATTTAACCTCAAAATTCTATCCCGGCTCGGGACTGGGAGGAGGACCCGCTCGGGTTCGACACCAACCCGATGCTGCTCCGCGCCATGTGCATGGCGTTCGAGTGAACGCCGTGCAGGCAGCCCGTGCCTTTTGGTGTACCCCGTTTGTACCGCGTCCTGTGCCCCCGAGTTCATTTAATATATACTATCCCGGCTTACCTGGGGCGCCGGCCGAAGCTGAGAAACCTCGGGTGGGTCGGGTGCAACGCGAGAATTCTTCATAGCGCCCCGTTCGGCACATCATGTTGTTTGCGAGGGCGACAGTGCGAGCGGCATCGCGACGCCACTCCACCCTCTCTCGCTCCTCCGCCGCGTCCGCACCCGCCGCCGCCGCCGCCGCCGCGGCTATCGCCGCCGCCGCCGGCACGGTCGCGCTCCAGCGCGCCGCGTCGTGCGAGGCGGACGATGACATCCGCTTCCAGGACCTGCCCGCCGAGTATGAGGAGCAGCGCTTCCTGCCGGCGAGGCCGTACCCGGCGTGGGACCGGAACTGGGACTACTGCGAGCCGTCGGACCGCGAGGTGGCTCGCGCGCTCCGCCACGCCTGGCCCATCGCCGACTATGCCGACGCCGTGCGATCGCTCTACGCCGAGCACACCAACAGGTCGAGCGAGCGCGTGGAGCGGCTGCTGGAGCGGACGCCCGAGGCGGAGCTGCCTGCGCTCTACCGGCGCGCGTACCTCGAGCACGCGTACGGAGGTGCCACGGCCGCTCTCTCGGCTGCGCTCTCTTCATCCTCCGTCTCCTCCCTCGCTCCTCCCCGTCTCCCTCTCGCCCCCGCCTCGCCTCGCCGTCACCCGCATGGCCACCACCGCTGCCGCCCCAGGCGCGCCCACCCGCCACATCATCCTCGTGCGGCACGGCCAGTACGACGAGCAGAGGCCGCTCTCGCGCGCTCTCTCCCGCCCTGCCGGCGTGCCCGACCGCGACTTTGGCATGCCGCTTCTCGGACCTTTCCTAGACCCTTCCTGGTGCCTTCCTGTAGGCGTGCCCGACCGCGACTTTGGCATGCCGCTCGACGAGGCCTTCCCGCGCCTCGACGCCGAGCAGACCCTCACGCCGCTCGGCAGGCAGCAGGCCACCGCCACCGGCCGGCGGATTGCGGAGATGCTCCGCGGCGCGCTGCAGGAGGAGGGGCGCGAGGCGCACGTGCGGCTCCACGTGAGCACGCTGACCTAGAAGCGGACACACGTATTCAGGTATCCGAACTAGCGCCCGAGAGGACGCGCATTCAGCTGTGTTCACCCGTCTTCCGCTGTATCCACTGTACTCTTCTCCGTTGTATTCTCGCGGTGCTCTGAAGACGCTGCACAACACCGTATTCGTGCCCCGAGGTTGGCGTATTGGCACGTAGGCCGCCCCGAGATTGGTAGATGCACCACTAGTACTCTGCACACCGCCGTATGCATGGCCACCTACTCCGCACGAGTCCGTCTCCCCGCCCTGAGGTTGGCGTAGTCTGCTTCTTGTTAGAGCCAGTGCGCGCCAGTCCCGTGCCCAGTGTCGTGCGAGGGAGCGTTGTTGTCACCTTCTAGGCACCCTGACCCGCGCCAAGGAGACCGCGGACCTCATCGCCGCAGAGCTGCCCGCCGGGAGGGTGCGCAGGCTCGCGCCGGACCCGAACTTGGCCGAGGGGGACCCCTCCTCGGAACCTTCTCGGAACCTTCTCGGAACCTTCTCGGAACCTCCCGCAGGCTCGCGCCGGACCCGAACTTGGCCGAGGGGTACCCGCCCGCGCACCGCATCCCGTACTCCAAGGGCGCGCTGGCGGACGGTGCGCGCGAGGTGCACGTCGAGGGCGCGCGCATGGAGGCCGCTTATCGGGCCCTCGTCTACCGGGGCAGGCCGCCCTACCCCCCCGACGACGGCGCTGGCGGCGGGCGGGGCGACGGCGCTGCGGAGGCGGCCTCCGACGGCGCCGCCGGCGCCGCGACCGCCCCCGGCAAGCTCAGCCCCCGCGCGAGCAAGCCGCCGCGCGTGTCGCAGCACGAGTACGACATCGTCGTGTGCCACGGCAACGTGATCCGCTACATGGCGCTGCGCGCGCTGCAGCTGCCGCCCGAGGCGTGGCTGCGGCTCTGCACCTACAACTGCTCCCTCACGCACCTCAAGATCCGCCCGACGGGTTCCGTCTCGATGATCTCCCTCGGCGACACGGGCCACCTCTCTCTCGACGAGACCAGCTTCAGCATGCACGCAGGGTACGAGTGGTGAGGGGGGACACGAGTGCGACGGTCGCGTGTGGCGCAGTGCTCAAACTTTACCGGTATGAGACCGGTATTTGGCGATATTTTGATTAGCTTTGGAGTGGTATGGTATAGTGGTATGCGAAAGTGGTATGCGGGGTTTTCATTAGTTGTAGCGGCTGTCGGTGTGGTCCCGGGGGCGCGTGAAACCATGCAAAAGTGCGCGGGTATTACCCGGGTGTATACCCGGGTTTTTCCAGGTATGTATGTGTATCTAAGGAGAGAAGTCAACTTTGATGGGGGCAGCCAAATTTGTCGGTGGACCGCAAATCGTGGAGTTGCGAGTCACGCTCGGGCAGACAGCATCGATGCCGTCGCCGGACGCGGCGGCGAGGCACACGGGCGCCGGCCCGTGGCGCGTCGGCAGGCTACCCGCAAAATGCCCCGGTATTTTGCCGATTTTGCCGATTTTGCCACCAAGAAGGCACTCCGACTCGCTTTGATTTCCGTGAGGCAACTGGTATCCCGTACCACTTTTTGATTAGTGCAGGCCTTGGCGGTTTGATGAGCCAAAAACTCCCATACCGGTAAAGTTTGAGCACTGCGTACATCAGCCGACCCCGCACATATCTTCTTTTTGTCAAGTTGTAGTTACTCTATTGTTCATGAGAGACGCACTACAGCCGTACGCACGCAAGAGCACGTGCTGGGGTGTGGGGGCGAGATGCTCATGCTGCGCCCCTGGAGCTGCGCCTGCACATGTGGCGCGGATCTCCGCACGGCAGAGCGATCCCCGCACAGCGCACTCCGGAGTCTCGGCTGTGTGCGGACCCGCTTAGTGCTGACCAGACAGGGAGGAGAAGAAGAGCGAACGGGAAAGGGGAGATGCGGCGGGGGCGCGGCGGGCGACGCCCCGTGCAAGCAGCGCCCACGTGCCTGAAAGCGTGCCTCGCTGGGCTCGCGCACAGGTCAGAGCAGATCGAGCGCGCTGTCAGAAGAGGCCGCAGCTCGGGCGCGGTCGGCATCTTCGACCGTGCGCAGCGCGCCGAAAGAGGGCATGGTGAAAGAGGGCATGATGCGGAGGAGTTCCGGGTCGTCTTCCGAAACTCCCTCCAGGAAGGACTGGAGGTCCAGCTCGTCGCCCTCGCCGGCCTCCTCCTCCTCAGGCACGACGTCGCAGCGGCCGTTTGGGTCGCGGCGCCGTTTGGCCTGCCCAAGCGGCGCCTTCAAAACAGACCGGCCAGCCCGAGAGCCCTGGGGACTTGCGTCGGGTCGGCCTTGAAAGGCAAAGCGCGGCCAAAGCGCGAGGGGCGGCCCTTGTGGGTGCGATGCCGGGGGGGAGCTGTAGTTGGCGCGGGGCTGGGTTGGGTCCGCCGTGACCTGCGTCGCGTCGGCGACTCTCTGCATTGGAGCTGGAGTGACACCTGGAATGACCGGGGGACAGAGCTGCGCACACTCCCGCTCCGCAGAAACCATAACCGACTCCTATTCCCCGCGTAACCGACTCCATCTTGACTCCGATCTCATTCCATTCATCGCATCCCTGGAATGTTTTATTGCATCTCAGTACAACCTGGAATACACACTCCATCCACAGCAGACCCATGCTGGGATGACATGCGAATTGATTGAGACCTGGGCGATGCGGATCTCAGCCTCTACAAATACAGCAAAATCGCGCTCACCTCTACAGTCACGCGCCGGACGCATGTAGAGCTCTAGCTAGAGCTCTACAGCGCTCCATCCTGACAGAGACAGATTGGCGTGTATATACTTTTGCAAACAAAAAGGAAAACAGAGGGTCCCCAGCACTTTGCGTTTCCGGAAATTTCCAGGGAAAACAGAGGGTGTTTGGTGCTCCATTCTGTTTCTCTCGAGTTTCCCTCGGGAAACTCGCGAGTTTCCCTGTGACTGACTGAGTCTGAGAGCTGGTCTGGGGCAAAATCTGAGGCGAAACCGAGGAAACCGGCAAAATACCTCGGGGTATTTTACAGGTATACTCCAAGTGCATACCCGGGGTTTTCCAGGTATACCCGCAAAATACGGCGCGACTCCGGCCCCCACTCCTCGCGTGTGACGCTCGCAGAGGATTGTCCACCGTCCTCCCATACCTCCACTTCGCACCATCCGCCCGCGCCTCTTTCCCTCACCGTTGCGAGGCTCGGCGCTCCGGTCTCATCTTGCATTGTTGCCCTGAGCTCTCCAGTTTCCATCCATTCGAAGACCGGTGCCTCACCTTGTGTGGGTGCGACCCATCGCCTGCCCTGCCCGTTATCATTCATGCATGTCCATGCATTCCCAGGCAGGTCGCTCGTTCGCACGCATTCCTGCCAATCTATTGGGCGAGGGCGATTGAGAACGGCGTCTCGGAGGATGATTAGCCACGCCTCTGGCAGGCTTTCAATTAATCGGCTTGTGGAGGCACGCGACTCCAGACTTTTTTTATTTTAGGTATATTGTTGGCAGACTGATCCTTTACGCGCCAATGTATCACACCTCACGGTGCAGATGCTTGGGTCATGTGGAGTAGCCGAGGTAAACTAGTCCCGCAACCTTTCGCCCACTCAACCCCCCCTTTGCCATCACTCACCCCCCCTTTGCTGGACAACCACACACAAGGCCCAACCCTCGCCTTTCCCGTTCCGCTCGCGCTGGCCCCGTCGCATCGACGCACATATGGCCGCGGGGAGCTGCACGCCCGAGCGGCGCGACGCCTCCTGCTCACGCAACCCGCCGCTCCCTCTCCGCTCCCACCATGCGATGCGCTTCGCTGTCGCCCGAGCGGCTTCCCCAAATCTCGGCCTCACAATGCCTGCCGCCTCCCGTTCGCAGGCGAGGCTGCTGCCATCGAGGAGCCGCGAGACGCGGCCGCTGCCGCTCGTTCTCCACCCTTACACCGAGCGAACCCGCCCGATTGCCCCCACTCTTTTCCGGCGAGAGAGCGACGCAGCCCGCTCGCTTGCCAATCGCTGCCCGGCTCCAGTCCTAGCGCCGAGGACACGAGAGAGTGTGCCGGTCGTCGCGATGCTAACGCCGAGGCGTGCTGCCCGTAGGTGTGGCAGTGACCTGGCTCGACCCTCTCTCTCTCTCTCTCTCTCTCTCTCTCCGTCGCTCGATTTCTTTTTGTCTGTGTAGGCGAGGCTCGAAGGCGGGGGTGGAGCGGTGGGGGGGGGAGATTGCGACGATTGATCCAATTCTCGGAGATTCCTCGAGATATTCTCCTCCCCATATACCCCCTGGAGACATCTCCATAGCAGTTTTTGACCCTCTTTCACATGGTCATGATCCCGTAGGTGCTGAAACCAGTCATACAGGAGTGCTCTGCACAGTCTCCAGTCCTCAGTCATAATAGGAGTGCTCTGCACAATCTCCAGTAACCAGTAATAATAGTACTCTGCACAGTCTAGTACCAGTAATAATAGGAGTGGCTCTGCACAGTCTCCAGTCCCCAGTCATAATAGGAGTGCTCTGCACAGCACAGTCCCCAGTAATAGTACTGCTCTGCACAGTCTAGTAACCAGCAAGAATAGGAGTGCTCTGCACAGTCCCCAGTAATAGTACTGCTCTGCACAGTCTAGTAACCAGCAAGAATAGGAGTGCTCTGCACAGTCCCCAGTAATAGTACTGCTCTGCACAGTCTAGTAACCAGCAAGAATAGGAGTGCTCTGCACAGTCCCCAGTAATAGTACTGCTCTGCACAGTCTAGTAACCAGTAAGAATAGGAGTGCTCTGCACAGTCCCCAGTAACCAGCAGCAGCAGGACTCTGCACAGTCCCCAGTAATAGTACTGCTCTGCACAGTCTAGTAACCAGTAATAGTACTGCTCCGCACCGTCTAGTAACCAGTAAGAATAGGAGTGCTCTGCACAGTCCCCAGTAACCAGCAGCAGCAGGACTCTGCACAGTCCCCAGTAATAGTACTGCTCTGCACAGTCTAGTAACCACAGTCATAATAGGAGTGCTCTGCACAGTCTCCAGTAACCATCCCCAGTAATAGTACTGCTCTGCACAGTCTAGTAACCAGTAATAGTACTGCTCTGCACAGTCTAGTAACCACAGTCATAATAGGAGTGCTCTGCACAGTCTCCAGTAACCAGCAGCAGGACTCTGCACAGTCCCCAGTAATAGTACTGCTCTGCACAGTCTAGTAACCACAGTCATAATAGGAGTGCTCTGCACAGTCTCCAGTAACCAGCAGCAGGACTCTGCACAGTCCCCAGTAATAGTACTGCTCTGCACAGTCTAGTAACCACAGTCATAATAGGAGTGCTCTGCACGGTCTCCAGTAACCAGTAATAATAGTACTGCTCTGCACAGTCTCCAGTAACCAGTAGCACTTTACTTCCACACGTTGTTCTTCACACAGCCTTCACATGAACCCGTCACACAGCCTTCTCCATGAGCTGCGTCTATCGACTCTCTTTGGCGTGCATACCCCCGCGGGGGGGGGGAACTGGTTCAACATGAAGTTCAAACTCGAGTGGGTCCCGGCCCCGGGTAAAAAATTAAAGTTTTTTCTTCCGCGGCCGCCGTTTGTTAAAAAGAGGGTTCGGGCCCGGGGGGGCCCCCCCCCCCCCCCTCGCCGGGCTTGGGCTGCCCCCCCCCCCCTTTCCTTCTCAACACCCCCCCCCTAGGTTCCGGACTTTCACGGCGGCGCAAAACTCCTTTACGTACAGAAACTTAGAACATGCGCAGCGGCACACACGGAGGTGAAGAAAGCCACACAGCTTGCTGAAGTTATCCCACCAGCATATAAGTTACGGGGGCGGGGTCCCGTACTACGTGCATGACGAGTTCAGGCTCGCCGGGTGCTGGCGTGAATTTCTCCTCACACCAAGGTTGTGTGCATAGTGAAGAGCGCCAACGAATTCTTCCCGTGTATTAGTCAAGGTAAGGTATAAGGTATTTCTAAGTCAACATGTGAGTGCGTCGTGAAAGACTACGTTGCGGGTGCGATACTCGCCGTTTGTGGGCAGCAGAGCAAAGCACAGGTGATCCGGGTGGCCGACACGTGAGATGGCGACGTACAGCTGTCCGTGCGAGAAGCACGGCTGTGCGAGGTAGACTCCGACACAGCGCAGCGACTGGCCCTGGCTCTTGTTGATGGTCATGGCGAAAGCCGCGCGGACTGGAAATTGTCGACGCTTCCAGTTGAAGGGGAAGGCGCCCTCCTCTGGCTTGATGTCGATGCGCGGCAGCAGGACGATGCGGCCGCAGTGCGTGCCCGAGATTATCTTCGCCTCGAGTAGGCGGCCATTCGAGCGCAGCCGGCGTGACAGAAGGCGGGTGCCGTTGCAAAGGCCCTCCGCGGGGTTAAGGTTGCGCAGCAGCATGATCGGCATGTTCGGTTTGAAGACGAACTCGTGCTCTGGCATCCCTGAGGTCCGCTGTGAGTTGAGATATTCGATTTCGCACGGCACCGCGCTGCTGGGGAATCGGCATGCACTCGGCCTTGAAGAGCAGCGCATTGCAGCGGCCGCAAGTCGCGTCGCCGATACGTCCAAAGGCAGTGGTAGCCTCCGTGCATAGTGAGGGAGCGGCTCCACTATCGGCGGTGAATAGCGTTGTGTTGCACCGCGCCACCTTGCGGCGGAGCCCGCGCCGAGACAACGCAGTCACGCCGAGACGGCGCATGCGGCTGGTGGCTGCCTCATCGCGAGAATCTTGTAGCTCAGAAACGTCAGGCCCACGTAGGTCGAGTATCGAGCTCGTGGATTGACCTACGAGTAGACACGAGTTGACCAAGATGCCGGGGGGGGGGTTGTGGGGGGGGCGCAAGCCCTCCCCACCATCATTACTGTTACTGCAGGCAACAGCAGTGGTCTAAGGAGTCGCAAAGGGCAGAGAGGCAGCCTTGCGCGCTGTCGAACGCTCCCCCGGCCCAGACAGAGGCATCACAATCATGCTCTGGCCGGCGTCTGGTGGGTCAGCATTGCTCAACACACGCCGCAACCAGCCTGAGAGCAGATGATGGGGCGGGAGGGTGGACGAACGTGGAGCCGAGCTTGGGAGCGGGAGCGCGCACGTGCAGCGGTGCTGAGGGCTGTGTCAATGGCACCTCCCGCGGCCGCACGGGCGACGACGGATCGCGCAGGCATGTTGTTCATGTTGTTATCCGCTGCCGCAGTGCTTGGAGGCATCGGGCGTGGTTGCCGTCTCGCACGGGTGGCTGCAGCTGGTGTATCCTCATTGCGGCCGTTTGACGCCATCGAGACCAATTAGCAAGAGTCGACCCTGTCACCGGGAGGTGAAGGTCGACGGGTGAGCTTCCGCAGCGTCGGATGCGTCGGCTTGGGTGTCCGCGGCACAGCCAAGATGCGCCGCACAGCAACGAAACCGCCGATGGAATCGCGGTCATAAAAACAAATCCGCAACAGATTTCTAATTGGTGAGGGCATTTCTGGCTTCCGTTGCGGTTGCGGGTGGGACTACATACACTGATAGCTTTCTATGCTCTCCCTGTCTTTCTCTCTTGAAAGAAGCACCTGGCTGGCTGGCTGAGAAGGGCTGGACTCGTAGTGCTCGCAGGGTAATTTCCAGGTATACACGGTTCTTCGCGAAATTCCGGTCATTTTGCCGATTTGGCCTAAAATTTGGCTGATTTTGGCCCAAACCAGTCTCAGACTCGGCTCAGAGCCCAAAATTTGACGATTTCCACGGAGATTTCCCGGGAAAATACAAGAAAAAGAGAGGGTGTTGTAGAGAAAAAAGGAAGGAAAACAGACGGGGCGCGAGAGGGAAACCTCGGACAGCCCAAAGACGAAGCGGTTGGAGAGGCAGGCGGCGCACGAGGAGAGGCAGCCAATGGAGCCGACGAGGTAAGTAGACACGAGTTGACCATTCTGTCCCGGGGGGGGGGGGG
>NW_005202427.1:361158-362894 GCF_000372725.1 Emiliania huxleyi CCMP1516 | reverse complement strand
GGGCAAGCCTTCCCCACCACTGCTACTCTGTAATGCATGCAACTCAGCAGTGGTCGCAAGCGTCGCAAAGGGCAGGGAGGCAACCTTGCGCGCTGTCGAACGCTTCCCCGGCCCAGACAGAGGCATCACAGTCATGCTCTGGCCAGCGTCTGGTGGGTCGGCACTGCGCAACACACGCCGCAATCAGCCTGAGAGCAGATGATGGGGTGGGTGCGGGTGGACGAGGGTGGAGCCGAGTTGGGTGGGAGAGGGAGCACGAACGTGCAGCGGTGCCGAGGGTGGGTTGATGGCACCGCCTGCGGCCGCCCGGGCGATGACGGATTGCGCGATGTGGCAGTGCGGCAGGCCCCGCTTCTGGAACTCAATGACGTCGAGGTGCGCCAGCCTTTGCGAGGAAGCGTCTGGACGTGCTTGGCGGTTGACGCCGGCCCGCCACTGCGCCTCGTGCGCGTCCACCTCCGTCGAGGTCGACGCGTCGAGATCGGAGCGCATCACCGAGACGCCAGAGCCCGCCTTCGCCGACATGATTCCCCGCCGGAGAGCTCGGTGAGTGTGCCGTCGCCCGAAACGGAAAACCGGCCGCGGGGAAATATAAGGTAAGATTTAAGCTACCCGTACCTGCAACCGTACCCGGCTACCCGCCGCGTGCGACATGCCAGTGGCGCCGCTGGCCATCCCGGCTGCTGCCGCCGCCCCTCTCGACGCCGCTGCCCTCGCCGCCGGCAGCGACCGCGCCGCCGACGTCGGTCGCGCTGGACGGCAGCGCGTCCCCAGCCTCGCCGTCGCTCTTCTTGCCGTCGCTCGCCTCACCGCTGGTATTAGGGGCCGCGCTGCCGGCGCCGAGCGTCACCTGCCTCCACGTCTCTTCCTCTAAGGAGAGGAGAGGCTCGGCGTCCGGGTAGCCGTCGTACTCGACCGCATCCACACGAGCCGGCCGCCCGAACCCTCCTCCCGCCACGTGATGGTGGCCGACCACCACCCTGCTCGCGTAGGATCTCGACGTGCGTGCCTGTCTCGACGACAGCGTGCCCGGCCAGCCTCGCCGTCGCGTCCAAGCGCAGCCGCTCCGCCGCGCCTCCTGCGTCTCCGCGGGCTGCCGCAGCACATAGTGTCGGCCGTACTCCGCCACGCCCGCGAGGACGTCAGCCGCTCACCGTCTCGACTGCCGCCTCGATTGGCGGAGGGGCTCGACCCGTCGTTCCGCAAGGCGCGCGATACACATTCCGTGACCTACCGCGCTGGAGGACTCCTGGTGCGCCGCCCGTCGGTCGACGCCCTCGCCCCTGCGCTCCACCAACGACGCCGTCGCTGTCCTCGCCGACGTGACCGTGATCCGAGGCCCCATATGTGCAGACCGCAGACGCCATTGGATGCAGCCGAGATGCAAAATCCAGAACCGCCGTTTTTTATGACCAATACGAGCCGTCCCCCCCTGCCCCCCCCCCCTCTTGGACGCGTCCACCCTCCGTCCAACATTCGCGTCCCCTCTTTTACATACATAAATTTCTATTTGCAGCCCCGCGCAAAGCCAGCGACGTAACCGCCTGATACCCATTTCTCGCGCGCGTACCCTTTTTTTCCTCCAGTGGAGAGAGTAGCGCCCGTGCCAGAGGACGCGCCTCCTCCTAGAGCGGCCGCACACTGCTCGCTACCCCCCCTGCACAACTAAGCTCATGGCCGACCCCCCCCAGAAGCAGCGCTCTGCTGCTGGTGGGGTCGGGACCCAGCTAAGCTGA